>NW_023601322.1:75760384-75781541 GCF_014898055.3 Talpa occidentalis | reverse complement strand
ATGAGAAAATGAGAATAGACTTCCTCAGATAGCTGCAGTCTGAGTCCAAAGGAAAACTGCTGGCAGAATTCCATCTTGCTCTGGGGTGGGTTGGGGAGTGGGATGGTGGCGATGTCAGGTTTTGTTTTGTTTTCGTTTTTTAAATAAAGGCCTCAACTGGTTGGATAAGGCCGATGCTTATTATGCAGGGCAATCTTCTTTACTCAATATTTACAGATAACCACATTAAAGAAAAAAATGTCTGACCAAATATCTAGGCACTGTGTGTGGCTCAGCCAAGTTGACATATAAAATTAATATTTTAATAGAATAATTAACATTATTACATGTTTATTATTTATGAACAGATATTCTTTCACTAAAAATAAGAGAACGCTGGCAATTTAATCTCTCTCTCTCTCTTTCTCTCTCTCTCTCTGACACACACACATACACACACACAACACAGGAAAAGCTAAGGAATAAGACAGGCAGAGTTTCTGCCAGCATGACAAAGGGAGAAACTGCTGGGGAGGATCAGAGAGCTGCAGAACAGAAATGAAGTCAAACTGGGAGTGATGAAAAGGACTATAAAGGTTCTCAAGCTATACAGGAGAGACAAGAAAGAGAGGCATCCCCTGATTTCCTGAAGAGCATTTGGCCTCTGACGAATTACATGTGCTGAGGTTCAGAGCTGTGGAAACAATGCAGATAGAGTCAGGCTGCAGTCACTGCTTGTAAATCAGGGATGATGTACTTTCTGATGCCTTGCTTCTGAGGATTGCATGCGTCAAACAGAACCACAAACCGTTCCCACTGAAAGCTAACTGGCAAGCACCATGTTACCCTACATCTTCATTTAAAAATGCCCATCTGAGAATAATTATCACTGGGGCTTAAATAGCCCAGTCATGGTGAAAAAATAAATCCTTTAATTTTTTTTCTTGTACAAGAGGAATTTAATTATCCTTTATAGTAAGACAGTTATGATCAACATAATGGGCACCGGAGGATGCTTCATCTGGATCATCTGGATCCCTTCTGCAGTTCCTGGTGTGCTTGTGTTTCCAAAGTCTTGCACACAGGGTTATCTTTTACTGGGTGCCTTTGGGGCCTGGCATAGCTAGGCTGTGGGAATAGAATCAGAGCGCAAGCCTGCAAGTTTATGTCTACAATGCATACCTTCCTCTCCTAGTCAATGACTGATAGGAAAGTATGGAAGTCCATCAGTTAGGCTCAGGTCAAGACAACTCTGAGCTATGGTTTCTATTCAGCAACTCCCCTGCAGGAATCCGCTAAATCCTTACCACATTTGATTTAAGATTAGTTCCTGGTATGGCTTCTGCCATGCAATTTCTTGCCTATCTCAACCCATATCCTTACTAGAGGTTCTTGGGAACACTTTCCAGTAAGTCACTTGCACATGAAATCCTTGTCTCAGACAATCAGTGAAAGACAGATCTACCATTTACATTCTTTTGATCTTTGGGATTTTGTCCAAACAATACATGCAAAACAAGTTAAACCAATCTAAGACTGCTATAATGAGCCCCTGACTCTGTAGCCAAAGTCATAAAAAAAAAAGTGAGAGGCATCTTCATTCCAAAAAGCTACCAGTGATGTCATATATAATCCTGCCAATGATCTGAGAGTCTTAAGATGGAAAGAAAGATGAAATTCCTTGGAAAGCATGGACTTCAGAGACAGACTTGCTGGCACACAAATTTCTAGTCCTGTACTTATCAGAAATCTTAAATTCTGAATGTATGCAATGCAATTCAGATCTTTTTTTTTTTTTTAAAGATTTATTTATTTATACAAGAACCGGGGTATAGGCCAGATGCGCGGGAGGTTGAGAGGATTCGCCAGAGACAGAGTGGGGAACAGAACAAGCAGACTGACGAAATACTGTGCTGAGGGGAGCAATGGGCGAGACAGGAGAGGTCTGCCACGCCATGAGGGACCCTCGCCAGCTGGCTGGGATCAAACCCGCTTTGCAGAGGCTGTGGACAGCTTTACAGCGCTGCGCTCAACTGCATGCACCACCAGGAGAGGCCCATGCAATACAGATCTTAAAGAGGTTTTTTTTTAAGTAACCGAGTAAATCTTCAAAGCACCCTTTACAAACGCAATACAAATTATTATTTCATTTTGCTTTCTATAGGTAATGCTTTTGCCACAAGGAAAACAGAGCTGAGTGGAGCATCTGTTTCCCTATAGTAAAAGGCCTTGGGGTAGAGATTCAATTAATTTCTGACATTAGCCACCAGTTTACATTTGGGAAATAATGACATGGTAATTATTACTGTTTACCAGTCCCCAAAGTTTCTCTTGAATTACTGAGGTTTGTATCACTCATTGGTTAATACACATTTATTGATCCAGGCACTGGGATGTACAGAGAGAAAATGGACAGATTTAAAGCCTATGAACAGATAAAATAGAGATGGTGATAAATACCATGAGAAAGTAAACAGACTGATAAACTCCTTCTAAGGGAGAAGAATAACATTAGATAGGGTAGCAGGAAATGCCTTGCTGAAGGAGGGATATTTGAGTCCTGAGGGAAGCAGAAGCCAATCTTGTGAAGATCTAGGAAAGAACATTCCAGGTACAGGGAACAGCAAGCCCAAGTGATCTGATCCTCCTGAGTCTGACCAGTTCCTGTCTGCTCTTTCACTTTTCCACCTCAGTCCCTTTGCTTTTGGGTCTCTCCTCTGCACTTGCATCTTGGTTTTGGATTCTTGAAAAAGATGGGAGAGAAGGGGATAAATGCCTCTTCACTGGTGCCTCTGTTGCTCTGCCTATTGATGACTCAGTCATGGAGGGCTCATTCCCTTACATGGGAAGTACGTGAAGTGTCTTTAGAAAGCACTGCAAAAGAGTGTATTTCGACAAGTCTGCCTGTTCTGCTCCCCGCTCTGGCTCTCGTGAATTCTCGCACCTTCCCGTGCTTCTGACTGTACCCAGTGCTTGTATAAATAAATAAATAAACCTTAAAAAAAAAAAAAAAAGCACTGCAAAAGATAGCTAGTTCCCTGCTGCCATATATCCCCAAAGCAACCTTATCTAATCCACTCTCACTCGGTGACATATTCTGCAACCTCTTCTGGGAACGTAGCTGAAGCCTGCTTCCCTTTTGTATGCTTACCTGGTCCATGTAAAGATCATTAGCCTTTATCTAGTAAACAGTGGTGATGCCAATTCCCTCATGTTCAGTCCTCCACTCCCTATTCTTGCTCTTTCCACATTTGTATTCAAATAGGCACATGGGGGAGATTAATAAATCCACTGTCTAAACAAGCATCTAGCCTACAATTCAGATGTCACACACTCCTTAAAATATTCCCAACATCTGTGAAGGGGTTCTCTTAAAGTGCCCATTCTCACCTTACTTGGCTTGAAGCAAAATAATCCCCTCTTCCCTTAAAAGAAGAGAAAGGAAAATACACAACACTCTCACCTAGGCTGACAAGCCAGTAATTATCCTACAGACTAGACTTAGGTAGACAGATGAACAGCAGATAAAGAGATGTGACTGGTGTGGTAATGATACTGATGCTACTTTTTCATACTAAGTCTTAGGGGATATGTCTGATGCTGTTTTTTAATAATGCAGAACTACTTCGCAGTTTTTCATTTTGAATACAATCTTTTGCATTGAATACAATACAAACCTTTTTGTTTTGAATACAATCTGTATGATGTACCTACTTGTACCTGTTATTTATAAATGCTTGGGGACTATCTGTAGAACTTATTGAATTTCAGAAATGTGTTCATTTAACCACGAGAATATAGTTATTTATTAATGAGATTTTTCTTCACTAGAATTTGAACACATTTCAATTCCTTCTCTAATTAATCTAATTACACAGTACCAGTAATGAACTGTTGTGTCTCTGCTACACTGTTTTCAGCAAGAGATGGTTATACTATTGCTAAGCCCCTATTCAATCATCCTAAAATGTGTGTTTTCATCTTTCTCCCAGTTCTGTTGCAATCTTTTCTGCAAACACCTGGGAAGAGGCATGATGGACTCTTTTCTTTTTCTAATGATGCTTCTTGTCTGTGTTTATAATGAAGGAGAAAATTAGGTAAGCTGGAGGCCTTTGTTTTTACTGTGTAAGAAAATAGGATAAAAAGGGCAAGAGTGGAAAAATGTACTTATTGATAAACCACGGCCAAAGCATACGAGGTTACAATATAAAAAATTAAATGAAAAAAAAAATAAAAGAAATGTCCATTTTTTTTTTTCTGGATACTAAAAGCAAAGACAGAGTCACCAGCAAGTTGCAGAATTACAACAAATCTTTCTCTCTGACATTCAGTGGTAACAGATGATTAAATAAAACCATAAGCCATACAATGGCGCATCATTCTATAGCTAATGTGCCATGTATCATATACTAACTAGTACATGAAACAAACCAGATTTAAGGAAGTTGAGGCTTCAATGAATTCTAAAGAAAGTGAATTCAGAAAAGGCTTGCATGTTACTACTAGCCATAGGGTATCTGTACCCACGATTCCACTCCAGATGTCTATTTAAGTGCAGATCTAAGTAATAAAGCTCAGGGTCCTAAGTTAGACAACCAATCTGTGCATTTTTTTAGCCTACAGGCTGCAGTAGATCAGATGCATGAGTAGTAGACCCTTGTCCTCAGGGGCATATCCTTACCCAGGTGATTTCATTAAAACTGTGTGGTGATTAAAGTCCTTGGAAAACACTGTGTTATAGTCTCACAAAGTGAAGTTACTTTAGGCCATGTAAATGTGCAGGATAGGTCTTTTTAACAGAAGAAAAAAAATAGATGAAAACTTTTGAAATATAAAGCATAGTACTATCCATGGGATATTTGATATGAAAGATCAACTCAGATTTTTTTGACTGATTTGATTGAATGTTTCTAATTCCAAAAGTCAAAAACTATAAAAAGAGAGAGACAGAGAAAAGCAGTCAGAAGGTAGAGACAAAGTTGCAAACATTAGCTAGATTATTTCGAAGCTTCTTCAGGAGCTAAATTTTAGGCATGTAAAAGGCCTGTAAATGTGTAAGTTTCTGTTATTATAATATCAGGACCACATAATCAGTAACCTAAGAACCACTGTCTTGATGTTAACCTTTAACTAGGAAAACCCATCAATCAATTTTCCTGGGTTATATAAAGAAAATGGTGTAAGTTGCACTTTTACTTACCTAAATTTGCCATTCTTTCTTATTCCTGGTCTTTGCATATGTCATTCTGTCTGACTGAAATATTTCCCCCTCCTTTTTTCCTGACTCCTCATCTTTTAGGTGGCAGCTTAAAGAGAAAGCACTACTTCCATAACAACTCTGTTGAAAGCCTATAAGCAGCTCCAAACCCACTCTTCTATATTACTTTACATAATGCTTACACTGGGACTCTGCAAATTACATTTCCATACTCTCTTGCCTAATGGCTCATATTAGGTTCTGTCAATAGGAGGCATTAGACAGAGATTGGTAGTCAGAGGCAGAGAAGGGCCTGTATTCAGTTTGTTTGCTGTTACTATTTATGTTGCCACAACAGTGGCAATTCATCCCAGCAGCAGCAGTTGGCTTTAGACACCAGCAACCGTCTTTCTCTGTCTCTTTTTTTTTTCCATTGACAAAGGAGCTGTAGCTCCACAATGGAGAAAAGAGAACCTCTTTAATAAATGGTGCTGGGCCATGGAATATTACTCAGTATTCAAAAAAGATAAACACGTGCAATTTGCAGCAACAGGGATGGAGCTGGAAGGGATCATGCTCAGCGAAATAAGCCAGAAAGAAAAAGAAAAATACCGGATGGTCTCACTCACAGCAGGAATCTAGAAAACTTAAATAAGGGACCAGGAAAAAGAATAACTATAAGAAAGAAAATATCAAAATCAACAAACAACTATGAACCAGAGACACTCTATGGGGGTTGGGGGGTGGGGAAAGGAGGGAAGGGGTCAAAATAAGGGGGTTGTAATTGTATGGGGAAGATAAAAATAAAATTTAAATTAAAAAAAATAAATGGTGCTGGGAAACATGGTTAGCCACTTGCAAAAAAATAAAGCAAGAAATATTTAACTCCATATACAAAAATTAATTCAACATGGATGAAAGATTTGGACATAAGAACTGACACAATAAAGTACTTGAAAGAAAATATAGGGGACACACTAGAGGACATGTACCTTCAAGATGTACTTGGGACTATAACCCAGCAACAAGCAAAAATAAATAAGCAAAACAAAGCAAAAAGTAAGTAAGAGGAACTACTTCAAACTTAAAAGCTTTTGTATGTACCTCAAAAGAAACATCACAAAAACAAAAAAGCAACCTAAAGAATGGGGGAAAACTTTGCATACCATACATCTGACAAAGGGTTAATCTCCAAAAGTTACAAAGTTCTTACACAATGCAACAACAAAGAAACACATGACCCAATTAAAAACTGGGAAAAAGACCTAAATAGTCACTACTCTAAAGAAGATATTCAGATGGCCGACAGACATTTGAAAAAAATGTTCACTATTACTTATTATAAGGGAAATGCAAATTAAAAAACACATTGAGATACCACCTTACCTCTGTGAGAATGGCTCATATAAAAGAGAATGGAATTAAAAAATGTTGGGAAGGTTACAGTGAAAAAGGAACTCTCATCCACTGTTGGTGGGTATGCAAGTTGGCACAGCCTTTGTGGAAAATGGTATGGAGAATTCTCAAGAAAATCAAAAAAATTGAAAATCCATATGACCCAACAATACCTCTATTAAGGTATTGCTCTATCAAATAATATGAAAATGAAAACTCTAATATAAAAAGATTAATTTATGCCTATGTACATAATAGCATTGTTCACAATTGTCAAATCATAGAAACAACCCAAGTGCCCTTCAACAGATGAGCGGGTATAGAGACTGTGGAACATATGCTCAATGGAGTATTACATAGTTGTGAAGGATGATGAAACAGTGGCATTCTGAAAGAAATGGATGGATCTCAAGTGATTATATTGAGATTTCAATCAGTCACAAAGTGAAAACAGCGATCAGATGGTTTCATTCATTTGCAGAATAAAAATTTTCAGAACACATTTATACTCAAAGAATGGAAGGGATTAAAACTTAAACTTGGCAAAAAGAAGATAAAAGATAATGGTTACCAGAGGGAAATGGGGACAGAGCAGACGGGTTGGGGGAGGGAGGTAGATGCAGTATAGGTTTGGATGGTTTGCTGAAGGGTTAAAAAAAATAAATGTTAAAAAAGAAAAGACACCAGCAACTTTCAATAGAATCAATTGCAGAAATAGTAGCGGTAGCCAGATGTGCTTCTCGAAGGTCTGAGATCTAATTTATAAAAGATTCTTTGTCCCAAATCCTAAGTATATAGTAACCTGTTGTTTCTTGAACCCCAGGAGTGCCAACTTCTTTCTGCAATTGTTTTATTTGGGCAACCTATAAGGTATGATTTTTCTGTCAGTCCTTCAATGTCTTTACTTCTCAGAGTTAAACTTGTGATTAGAAATTCTACTGTAGCCTTCCTATACACAAACAATAAATCTGAAGAAGAAGAAATCAAAAAAACCACCCCTTTTATTATCGAAACAAAAAAAATCAAATATTTGGGAATAAATCTAACAAAAGAGGTAAAGGACCTATACAAAGAAAACTATAAAACACTGTTAAAAGAAATAGAAGAAGACACAAAGAAATGGAAAGACATCCCCTGCTCATGGATTGGAAGAATAAACATTATTAAAATGGCCATCCTACCAAAAGCAATATACAGATTCAATGCTATTCAATCAAAATCTCAATGGCATTCTTCAAAGAAATAGAACAATTATTGATGAAATTCATATGGAATCACCAAAAACCCCGAATAGCCAAAGCTCTACTGAAAAAAAAAGAAGGAAATGGAGGCATCACACGCCCAGACTTCAAACTATACTACAAAGCCATAATCATCAAAACTGCATGGTATTGGAACAAGAACAGACATACAGACCAATGGAATCGAATAGAAAATCCAGAAATAAACCCACAGATTTATGGTCAACTAATCTTTGACAAAGGAGCAAAGACTATGCATTGGAGCAAAGAAAGTTTGTTCAATAAATGGTGCTGGGAAAACTGGGTCGCTACATGCAAAAGAATGAAGCTTGACCACTACCTCACACCATACACAAAAATCAACTCAAAATGGATTAAAGAACTAGACATAAGACCTGAAACCATAAAATACATAGAAGGAAATATAGGCGAAACACTACGGGATTTGCACAGCAAAGACATCTTTACAGACACATCACCCAAAGCAGTGATAGTGAAGAGAAAGATAAACAGCTGGGACTACATCAAATTAAAGAGCTTCTGCACAGCAAAAGAGACAATAACAAAAACAAAGAGAAACCCCACCAACTGGGAGAACATTTTTGCACCCAACACTAATGATAAAGGACTGATCACAAAAATCTGCCAAGAGCTGATGAGACTCAGCAACAACAAAGAAAATAATCCAGTCAAAAAATGGGCAGAAGAGCTAAAAAGAAACTTCTCTGAAGAGGAAATGCAAATGGCCAACAGACATATGAAAAAATGTTCAACATCACTTGTAATCAGGGAAATGCAAATCAAAACTACCATGAGATACCATCTCACACCAGTGAGAATGGCACATATTAAAAAAACTAGCAACAACAAATGTTGGCGAGGATGTGGAGAAAAAGGAACTCTTGTGCACTGTTGGTGGGAGTGCAAACTGGTCCAACCACTATGGAGAGCTGTGTGGAGATTTCTGGACCTACTAAACATAGAGCTTCCATATGATCCAGCAATTCCACTCCTAGGTATTTACCCAAAGGACACAGAAACATCAATTCCAAAGAGCACCTGCACTCCTATGTTTATAGCAGCACTGTTTACAATAGCTAAGCTTTGGAAACAACCCAAATGCCCAAAAATAGATGACTGGATCAAGAAGATGTGGTACATATATACCATGGAATATTACTCAGCATTCAAAAAAGATAAACACATGCAATTTGCAGCAACATGGATGGCACTGGAAGGGATCATGCTCAGCGAAATAAGCCAAAAAGAAAAAGAAAAATACCGGATGGTCTCACTCATAGCAGGAATCTAGAAAACTTAAATAAGGGACCAGGAAAATGAATATAAGAAAGTGAAAATCAAAATCAACAAAAAACTATGAACCAGAGACACTTTTTGGGGGGTGGGGGGCGGGAGGGGAAGGATTGGGGTCAGAATGGGGCGTTTGCAATTGTATGGGGGAATATAAAAATAAAATTTAATATTTAAAAAAAAAAAAAAAAAGAAATTCCTACTGTAATTCCTTTTTCCTAACTGATCATGAGTTGGCACCATGAAAGAGGTCAGGAAATAGATTCTTAAAGATAAAATCCTAGAACTGATTATGCCATTAGCCTTGAATGTTGTATGCTAAGCTCCTCATAAATTAAAAATGAGACACTGATCAAGTATGGCACAGTGCAGCACAATTTAATAAATATATTGTAAAATAGAGTAAAATAAGGTGAACATTAAAGCAAGTGTCTGAAAAACCTGTGATTCCTGTGTTTGACCTTTATGGCAGTAGCAATCGTTACAGAACTATGGACTGAGACTTCTTATTGTGTCTGTTAGAGAACTTACATAAAGCAATAAACTCAGGATTTTTAAACTCTAAATTCAAGAAAAAGAGTTTCTATGGCAGTCCTAGGAGAATTTTTTATTTCTCATAACTATAGGACAGACATTGCTGCAGATACAAAATTTAGTTGTAAAAGTTGAAGAATTATAATGCAAGTTGATTTCACAGGCTAATCATCTTCTTTGCGAAAATCAGGGTATCCAATGGAAAAAAAGCAGGAGCTACATTCTTAAAATGAGAACATCTGGATGAAATGAGAGACTCTTGAAAAGAGATTCTTGAAAAAAGACACTTGAAGACTCTTGAACTTCTAAGTCATTCTGAATCTTATCTGAGACATTCACTTTTTCTTGCTTGAAGATCCTGTAATAATCCATCTGAGGCAGATGAACTGTAAGAATATGCCCATGTCCACTACTCCTATGACTATAGTCTAATGATCTGGGGGGATAGTGTGATACCTGACAAGGAAGGATATCACTTTTGCTCCAAGAGAATTACAGGATTTAGCTAATTAATTCTGACAAAACCTAATTTATTTTGACAAAAACCTAATTTATTTTGACAAAAACCTAATTTACTTTGACAATATGTATGCATGAATACTAAGGGTGTAGACTAAGGAAGATAAACTATAACTTTGAGTGGGGCCTAATTTATTGATATGAGCACATGTACCTGGCATTATGTATTTCATGTGAGACTGAGATGCCAACATTTTCTGAACTGTAAAAGAAAGAAACCCCAAACCTCAGAGAGATTGGAACACTGGAATGGATTTATGATGTGTAACCGCACATATATCACTACCCTTCCATTAATTCCTCCCCTGAGATAATGCTCCTTTCACCAAAGGATTAAGAAGCACCTTGAATAAAAGAACACCAATATCCTTAAAAAAACTCACCACTACTACTGAGGTTACTCTTTGATTTTAGTAGGGCTGATAGAATCCCAGTGGCAGGATTTAATTATGACAGACAAGAGGAGAGCAAACACGTTAGTAAGGAACAAGGAAAATGGTAATCAGAGAGTTCTGACAACAAGAATCTTTGGCAAAGCTCTCCTGAAAAAGAAAGAAGGGAATGGAGGCATCACACTCCCAGACTTCAAACTATACTACAAAGCCATAATCATCAAAACTGCATGGTATTGGAACAAGAACAGACATACAGACCAATGGAATCGAATAGAAAATCCACAAATAAACCCACAGATTTATGGTCAACTAATCTTTGACAAAGGAGCAAAGACTATGCATTGGAGCAAAGAAAGTTTGTTCAATAAATGGTGCTGGGAAAACTGGGTCGCTACATGCAAAAGAATGAAGCTTGACCACTACCTCACACCATACACAAAAATCAACTCAAAATGGATTAAAGAACTAGACATAAGACCTGAAACCATAAAATATATAGAAGGAAATATAGGCGAAACACTACGTGATTTGCACATCAAAGACATCTTTACAGATACATCACCCAAAGCAGTGATAGTGAAGGCAAAGATAAACAGCTGGGACTACATCAAATTAAAGAGCTTCTGCACAGCAAAAGAGACAATAACAAAAACAAAGAGAAACCCACCAACTGGGAGAACATTTTTGCACCCAACACTAATGATAAAGGACTGATCACAAAAATCTGCAAAGAGCTGATGAGACTCAACAACAACAAAGAAAATAACCCAGTCAAAAAATGGGCAGAAGAGCTAAAAAGAAACTTCTCTGAAGAGGAAATGCAAATGGCCAACAGGCATATGAAAAAATGTTCAACATCACTTGTCATCAGGGAAATGCAAATCAAAACTACCATGAGTTACCATCTTACACCAGTGAGAATGGCACATTTTAAAAAAACTAGCAACAACAAATGTTGGCGAGGGTGCGGAGAAAAAGGAACTCTCCTGCACTGTTGGTGGGAGTGCAAACTGGTCTAACCACTATGGAGAGCTGTGTGGAGATTTCTTGACCTACTAAACATAGACCTTTCATATGATCCAGCAATTCCACTCCTAGGAATTTACCCAAAGGACACAGAAAATCAATTCCAAAGAGCACCTGCACACCTATGTTTATAGCAGCACTGTTTACAATAGCTAAGCTTTGGAAACAGCCCAACTGCCCAAAAATAGATGACTGGATCAAGATGTGGTCCATATATACCATGGAATATTACTCAGCATTCAAAAAAGATAAACACATGCAATTTGCAGCAACATGGATGGCACTGGAAGGGATCATGCTCAGTGAAATAAGCCAAAAAGAAAAAGAAAAATACCGGATGGTCTCACTCATAGCAGGAATCTAGAAAACTTAAATAAGGGACCAGGAAAATGAATAACTATAAGAAAGTGAAAATCAAAATCAACAAAAAACTATGAACCAGAGACACTTTTTGGGGTGGGGGCGGGAGGGGAGGGATTGGGGGTCAGAATGGGGGGGTACAATTGTATGGGGAATATAAAAATAAATTTATTATAAAAATGATATAATTAAAAAAAATCTATTGTACAAATACTTATAAGTGTACCTTTTTCATAAAATCTTATAAGATTATTGTTGTTTATCATAATAATCTAATAAGATTATTATTATTTATCATATTTTTGCCACTAAGGAAAAATGAGTATGTGAATTTACTGCTTTTTTGGGGGGGGGGTGTCTGTTTTAATCAGTCAAGTATGCTGAGATTTTCAGATGGAGAATAAATAATAATAATAAATTAATAATATTATTAATTAAAAAAAAAGAATCTTTGGCAGAGGCTAATTGATGATGGTTCCCTTAAAAATGAAATAACAAGTGGGCCTCCCCTGTTGGCACAGCATTTGAGCACTGGGCTGCAAAGCTGCCCGCAGCCTCTGCAGTGACGGTTCCATCCCTGGCCGCCAGCGAGGGTCCCACATGTTGCGCAGACCTCTTCTGCCGCCTGCTGCTCCCCTCAGCAGTGCGTTTTGTCGGTCTGCCTGTTCTGTTCCCCGCTCTGGCTCTGGTGAATTTTCTCACCCTCCCGTGCTTCTGACTGTGCCCAGTGCTTATATAAATAAATAAATAAATCTTAAAAAAAAGAGAAATGAAATAATAAGTAATCTACTAAAATATTAAGTATGTATATAGCAGGAAAATCTCAAATCTTGGGCCCAGTACCTTGATCTGACTCTTCATGATGAGACTCATCATCTCTTGACTAAAAGGAATCCAGATCTCTTTGAGGAAAAATGCTGCAGCACTGCCACATGCAATAACTTGACTCTTCTACCAAGATGGACCTAAGACAATTAATAAGGAAGGACAACAATGTATTGAGGTTAAGGAAATGCCTATACCTTTTAGAGTTACACACTTAATTCCAAACTGGTATTAATTTTTGTGGGCTAAAAACCACTGTGGTCTACCAGTGAAAGTGAAGGCTTGTAGGGCTGAGGTGATAAATGAAGTTTTGACTAAAGACTGCTTCAGAGTGGGCCCAGGAGTGCCAAAGACTCACCCAGTGTTCATTTCCCAGTTCCTGAATTTACACCTACAATAGACACTTTGGCAACTGGCAGAATCCACTGATTTCCCGATCCATTGAATGAGGAACATCATGGCAGAAATTTATAAGCAGAAATTTCCACCCTTCCCCTCCCAGCCACACTGAATTAATGAAAAAACTACAGAAATTGGTGACCCTGTGAAGGACATGAAAGAAGAAAAGTGGTGAATCCAGTCAATCATCTGTTCGTTTAACTCATTTGTTTGGCCTGTGCAAAATGTGACAGAACAATTACTGTAAATTATTATAAACTTAATAAGGATATGACTACCAAGTGACCTCTAGGATAATTTAATCTATTGCAGGTCTTATAACAATTCTTTGAATATTCTCAAGCTAAGAGTTTTCATACTATATCTTACATGAGATCTAATCTTACTCTTCTAAGTTTTCTCATGGGACTAAATTTTTTTATCATGGGACTGATATCTACCCCTGAATTATGGCCTTTCCTGCAAACAACTTGGTCTTCCTCTCAACTAACTATAATTGTTAATTCATGATCTACATGTAATTTGCTTTTAAGACACTGAAATCTTTGTATTGTTTGTTAGTGCAATATATGTTACACTATAAATCCACTGTTACCTGACTGAAACAAAACTTGGTTTCTAGAAGTAGGATGAGAAATAGAATTATCATGGGAGCTTGGTAGTAGGGGGTGAAGAAACTCAAAATGTGATAGTTAATGTTATGCATTGACTAATTGGTAAAACTGATATGTACATATAATGGATGAAATCAGCTGGTAGCATTAGAGGCAAGGGTTATAAATCCAATCATTAGGAGCATGCATTAGCTGCTATTAACTTTATTTGACAAGATATTGTAAGAGATAATTTTTTTAATTAATGGGTTTATAAATAAAGTTAAAATAAATAGGAAGAATGGAAAATAACAGGGGACTTGTTAAGTTCAAAGGAGAGGCTGTTATTCCTTCCACTGGTAGAATATAAAAATGAGGTTGTTTTAGGCAGCAAAAGGTGATTTAGCATTCAGCCTTGCAATCAAAACAAGAATATGGCTGCTAAACTCATAGGTTCAAAGTATGCCCAATAAATTCTTCCAGCTGGAAAAAATGGGTCAGGAAAGAGGCAAAGACTTACAAATACTAATATGTGACAAAGTACCCACAATTATGTTGAGGAAATTATGTTACAAAGAGAAATTGTGCCTATGATTACTGACACATTGAGAAGATAAGTTGATTTCCTTCATTCAAAAGCACAGCAAAAATTCTATCCATGGGCCTCCCCAGTGGCGCAGCGGTTGAGCGCTGGGTTGCAAAGCTGCCCGCAGCCTTTGCAGTGCCGGTTCGATCCCCGGCTGCTCCCCGGCCACCGGAGGAGGATCCCACATGGCGCGCAGACCTCTCCTGCCACCTGCTGCTCCCCTCAGCAGTGTACTTCAGTCCTTCTGCCTGCTCTGCTCCCCACTCTGGCTCTGGTGAATTCTCTCACCCTCCCGCGCTTCTGACTGTACCCAGTGCTTGTATAAATCAATCAATCAATCAATCAATCAATCTTTAAAAATAAATAAATAAATAAATAAAATAATAAAACATATACACTCTTTAAAAAAAAAATTCCATCCATGGTTGTTTGTACATACCCAAACTGATCTTCTGAGTAGTTCTGCATGAACTGAGGGATGAAGAGATGAATGTATACATAAATTTGTGATAGTGAAAATACAGTAAAATAAAATGGCAGAATCTTAGTTGTAGGGATTAAATTGTCTACTGCAAAATTCTTAACTCTGCGATGCTGTGAAAATCATAATAAAATGCTAGGGGAAAATAAAATATCTTCTTACAGTAAATCACTCAGAGACTGAATAGTAAATTGATATGAAACATTTTAGTACTAGATTTACTGAGCATTATTTTCGTATAAAGGAAAAAAGTTCATTAGTCAATGAGGATACCTTACAAAATCAACAAGCAACTATAAACCAGAGACACACTATGGGGACTACAACCAAGATGAAAATGCATACATTGTGCAAAAATGAAAAATGATGTAAAAAATATATAAAAGAAAATAAAAAAAGAAAAGAAAAGGGAGCTAGGTGTCCTCTGGGAAGAACACCTAAGAAACAAATGGAGAAATGGAAGTGTACTCTTTTGTGTATTTTATCAAATTAATTTTTTGTCTTAAAATAAGTGCTTTTTAAAATTAAAAAAAGAGAAGTAGACATAATATTTGAGACAGATGTTACCAGAACAACAATCCTGGGAGAAAAGCATATTCTATAGTGCCCACTTTAGATGAGGCCAAGAATACTGAAAGGGAAGAAACTCCAAAGGTAGAACTTAGAGCTGCAGAGAAATGACTGGGAAGAACTTTTCAAGAATAAGAATTTGGACATAGTCAAGGAATACCTGTTATGCCAACCCAGTCTTCAGGGCAGAGGAGTCTCATTAAGTCTCCCCAGCAGGATTTCATAAAATCTGCAAACCAGTAACTGTGGTGTTACTCTGATTCTTCCCCTATCACCATCTGGGTTTATTTATAGTCATTAACTTATTCCTGTTCCAGAACTGAATATTGGGGTTGGGGTTTGGACAGATTGTTTGTCCTCTTAATTCAAAGTGTTTGGACCCAGGAGAGACCCATCCCAACCTAAGATAGTTTACCATTAATGAAGACACTATCATGAAAGCCTAGACTCAGTTGATGTCATGATTAAATGGGACTTTTGGGATATCTTCCATAAGGAAGTGGTGACTATATTTTTTAGACTGGATGATAGACGAAATATTTGGTGGGTAAAAGGCAAACTGACATTCATTAGTACTATTTGCCAGGAATAGCCAGAGTGAATCCCTTCTGCAAACTTTGTGACTGTGAGAAGTGACCCATGTCACCTCTGAGCTAAGCACTTAGTTGCTAATATGAAATCCTCTAGAATTCTCTTTTCTTTTTGACAAAGTAAGTGCTAACATTCAAGATATTTCAATAGCATAGGTCCCTTAGTGACAACAATGCAGAGTCCTCCTGTTGACCTATCACAGACGTGTAGTGAAAGAAAACCTATTTTAAGTCAGTGAGAAATGAGAGCTGTTTGCTAACCACACCAAAAACATTTCCCTTTCTAACTTTAGGACCATCATTTACAAGTCCAAGTCTCTTATTATAACACACAAGTTCCTCTATGATTTTGACCTTGTCAACTCTCTATCCTTATCTTCTGTCACTCCTTTCTTTAAAGCTTATGTTCTATACAAGGAACTGCGATGATGGTTCACATGCGCTCTGGTGGTGGGATAACTACAGGGATTACACCAGAGGGGAGAAATCAAATACCATTCAAATATAACAAAAATTTAAGAATATAAAACATTAAAAACAATGCTCTAATAACAGCTTCCTGTCCATATTTTACATTCTCACAATTGGTTGCCTTGTTTACCCTATTCTTATTGCTTGTGAATCTTTTTCCTTCTTCACTTGGCTTGAATTTGGTTCAGCATCACTTCCCCCAGAATCAGCCCTAGATTTTAAGTTTGGTTTAGAGTTCCTAAGAATAATTCTAATACAGTATTATCATGATGTATTAAAGTGATATGCTATGCATCTCATCCCCAATTAGACTGTGACCAGCATGGGTAAGGATAAATCTGTTCATTTTTGTACAGTCTGTACATACAATGTAGTATCTGGTGCACAATAAACATAAAATAAACATCCATTCTTTTTTTTAAAAGATTTATTTATTTATTCATACAAGAGCTAGGGTACAGGCCAGAGGTGTGGGGGTGAAAGGATTCGCCAGAGTCAGAGTGGGGAACAGAACAGGCAGATTGACCAAAGTACACTGCTGAGGGGAGCAGCGGGCGAGTCAGGAGAGGTATGTTGTGCCATGTGGGTTGCTCCCTGGCCAGCCGGGGGATCGAACTCGGTGCTGCAGAGTCTGCGGATAGCTTCACAGGTTGCGTCTTAACCCCTTTCACCACCAGGGAGGCCCCTAAACATTCATTCTTTAGATTAATTTAATTTCTTTTCTTTTTTTTCCCCAAAGATTTATTTATACAAGCACTGGGTACAGTCAGAAACGCGGGAGGGTGAGAGAATTCACCAGAGCCAGAGTGGGGAACAGAACAGGCAGACCGATGAAATACACTGCTAAGGGGAGCAGTGGGCATGGCAGGAGAGGTCTGAGCGCCATGTGGGACCCTCGCCGGTGGCCGGGGATTGAACCGGTGCTGCAGAGGCTGCAGGCAGCTTTGCAGCCCAGCGCTCAACCGCTGCACCACCAGGGAGGCCCTAGATTAATTTAATTTCTACCTGCAGCTAGTCCAATCTTAGGATTTGCAAATTTGAATTGCAAATTGAAGTATTTGTATCTAATACTTTTGTTATTCTTTCCTAGTTCTGGTAGAGCAGCGAAGGGTGTTAATGTCTTTTAGTTGTTGTTTGATGACTGATTGGTTTCTTCATTCTACAATCATTTTTGCGGTGGTTTGATTCTGTTTATTTTATGTTTCTTCTTCCTTCCTGGGGTTGGTCTATTCTATGTTAAGATTAAGAAAGGGATCTTTGGCATTGTAACTGTAGACAAAGAAAGAAAGGGGACACATTCTAGAAAATAACTACATGTGAGAAAAAGTTCACCTTTCGGACTGATAAGCCTGATTTTATTTTATATAAAACTGAGGCAAAATCCCAGTATGGGCTTGTTTTGTCAACCTTTCCATAACTCAGCTTCTCATCAGAAATAGGTAAATCCAGTACCTAATAATTTCTCAAGAACCTGAATTTTCAAAGGAGCAGAATGAAGGGAGGAGAAAGCATGACCAAGGAGTAGAATTTACAGACATGGGAGAAGCAGAGAAAGTACAAAGAGAGCAGCCTTCTTTGAAGACATGAGGGAAGGAAAGAAAGAACAAAGGGAGGAAGATTCTCTGCAGGACTTGTGAAAGAGAGAGAGAGAGAAAGGGGATTTGTGATGCCACTGGATAAAGTGATACAGGCCCACTGGATAAAGTGGTAAGGTGAGTTGAATAGAAAGTCAATTATAAATTTTTACCTTTTCATGACCAGTATGGGTTGGAATATGCTTCTCAAGTCTAAAGCAATGTTGGTATATTTTGCTTCCTTCAGTGTTTTTGTAGGCCACACAGAAGAGCATTCAGTCCCAAGATGGGCCATGCTTTCCTCTCAGGCTACAGATTATAGTACTAGGACTACATTTACTGAGCAGCAACTTCAATACTAAGGAATAGTCATCAACAAAACAGCCAAGGTTTCTGCCCTCATGGAGTAATAAACTAGCATCTGCCCATCAACTGATGTCACTAGAGAGAGTTCACTCATATACAGATCCCAGGATTTCTACAACATAGTCCCTCAGGACCTCTGAAGCATCAAAACTTCTATTCTTTAAGCAGAAATTTAACTTGATCATGGGAGACATCCAGAAATTTCTAGAGGTAGGGATGGTATACCAGCTACATTTCCCATAGAATCTACTCTAAGTCTTTAGTCTGTATTGTCAAAAGGATGTCAGGAGTCTTGAGAACTCTTGATTAGAGCCTGGATAACAAATGTGGACATTCTACAAAGGGAAAAGTTTAGCAATATACTCTGGTGGTAGATTTTGAGTCACATAAATTTGGATTAAAATTCTAAGTTTTCTAATTACAGGCCATGGGAGCTTAGGAAAAAGCCCTAACATTCTAAGATTCAATTACTGCATCAGGAAATGAGAATAATCATAGTAACTAACATTATGAAGCTATTATAAAGATTAAATAATAACTGAATAAACATATTCACAACAAACATGCAATAATATAAGCTAGACGTAGCTAGAGTAACATCAGTATGATTCTTTTTATTATACGTTCATGTAAAAATAGCTCATGAATGCCAGATGCTATGGTAGATAGTAGGGAGACAATACAATAATCATGTTCCAACTTAAAAGTCATTTCCAGGGATACTTTCTTCATGTCTCACACTAAGTGAAATCTTTCTATTACTCGCTCCTATCAAGAAGGGGCTTTTGCTTCTTGTTCACTGCTAAATCTCAGCTGAAATCACATGTTGCATGCATGAAT
The DNA here is from genome assembly GCF_014898055.3 of Talpa occidentalis. Classification (NCBI taxonomy): domain Eukaryota; kingdom Metazoa; phylum Chordata; class Mammalia; order Eulipotyphla; family Talpidae; genus Talpa; species Talpa occidentalis. The sequence continues at coordinate 75,762,289 of NW_023601322.1, read as the reverse complement.
AAATGAATGATAAATAAAAGGGGATACATAGTGCTATGGAATCACACAGTCAACAAGGCATTTCAGAGAAAATGTCCCTACGAACATGAGGAAGAGTGTTCTGGCCTAGGAAATTTTCCACGTGGCAAAAAAGAAGGCAGTAGGAAAACTCAGTCTACCACTACACTCTATGCTTCAGTAGCACCAGATTTTATTTTAATCCATAAAATACATCATGTTTGTTAATAATGCCACATACTTTGGGGGAGTAAAAAAATGTTCCTTTTCCATGTGTTCATATGTCAAAAATTCAATTCCTCCATTAGTCCAAGATCAAATACCACCTCTATCATAAAATACTTTCCAATTCTCCTCAGCTCAAATGAGTTGCTTCTTCTGTATTCTATGTTTTGCTACTATATCTACTGACTAAAGGGCTTATAGATGTGTGGTTAACTGCCTCTCTACCAGATTAGGTATCCTTAGAGGCAGAAGTCATTTATATAGTTTTTTACTCCTCCAAACAGTAACAGAAAAATATATTTAATACTTCTTTATCAAATTGAATTGAAACAAAATGCAAGAACTGCCATAGCAGGAGCTATAAAGTATTTTTTATTCAATCTTCACACTAAACTCACTTCCAGTGGTCCTTTTATTTTTCTGGGTTGTCTTTTCCCAAATGCAACTCACAATTCTTAAAACCAACTTTACTGACATTGCAAAGATCAATAAAGTAATATCACTTGGCAGTTTTAAGGCTGCAGCATAAAAGATACTCCTTTTTGTTTGTAGAAATTACACATTCTTCCCCTTTATATAGTTAGCTTCAATAGGAAAAGTTTAGATAGCATCTGCTTCTCTTAATCTCTTCATCTTTGCCATCCTATTCTCAATCTCTTGCCCAAAAATAGAGGTACTATTTTGAATATATGAATACACAACTTGAAATTCTATGTCAGTATATAATATACACAGTTCTTCAATAAATATGAAAAGCACTGGAAAGTCTAAGTAAAATGAATTTAATAAAGGTAAGAAGTATACTGTTATTACTGGATTTTCTGATGTTTTGATTTACTACCTTTTAACTTCAGAAAAAATAGTATTAACAATAAAGTGCTTGTATTTAAAATTGAGATGTGACTGAAAGTAAATCACTCAAAGAACTAAAGAAGGGGAGGAGATTTTCTATACAGGAAAAGCTCTGCACCTGAAGGCCCTAAGGAAGAACTTGGTGTCCTCAAGGATCTTAAGGAAGACAAGTGGCTGGAACAAAGAGAAAGAACATGAGAGAAGCAAGATGAACTCTGCAGGGTAAGATCCTGCAGTACAGGTCCAGTTAGATTTTAGGTTTTATTTCCATTCCAAATTGCCAGGGAAATCTTTACATTTGTGTCAGTTAAGTAGGGAATGCTAGGGAACTTGACCTAAGCATAAAGTAAATATAAGTAGATTCATTCTTCCACCCAATAAATATTTGTAAAGCAATGAAAAAGCAACTTTTCACAGAACACCTCAAAGTTAGACCATACTTTAAGCCATGAATTAAGCCTTACCAAACTTAAGAATATTGAAAATATATCTGCTTTTCCAACCACAATGGTATGAAAGGAGTAAACAGTAATTGGAAGAAAAATGAAGTATTCATATTCCTGAATGGATCAAAGAAGAAATCAAAAAGGAAATCAGAAAGTGTGATAAAGAAAATGAAACAAAAAAACCCCATAACATTCCAAAACTTACAAGATGCAGCAAAAACAGTTTTAAAGGGAAATTTATAGCAATAAATGTCTACTTAAGGAAAAAAAAATGATTTCAAACAACTTAAGCTGGTCTCAAGAAATTATAAAAAGAGTAAAAAAGCTAAATTCCAAGTTTGCAGAAGGAAGGAAATAACAAAGATCAGAACTGAAATAAATGGAA
>NW_023601322.1:75717883-75760284 GCF_014898055.3 Talpa occidentalis | reverse complement strand
CGCAGAAATGGGGCATTTTGCACCCCGCTCCCACGTCCGGGCACCTGGTTTCTGATTACTCAGTGAGGGACATTCACCTCAATGAGGGCCCTCGCGCGTCTCCCCCCGCAAGCCTAGGTTGCAGGCACGGGGACCTGGGAAGCACCATCCGCGTATGCTTTTCTTTTTTTTTTTTTTTTTTTTTTAATAGAGGCATGTTTATTTCTTTATTTATTTGTTTTGTTTGTTTGTTCTGTTTACACATGCACTGGGTACAGTCAGAAGCGCGCGGAGGGTGAGAGAATCCACCAGAGCCAGAGCGGGGAGCAGAGCAGGCAGAAGGACCGAAGTACACTGCTGAGGGGAGCAGCGGGCGGCAGGAGAGGTCTGCGCACCATGTGGGACCCTCCTCCGGTGGCCGGGGAGCAGCCGGGGATCGAACCGGCGCTGCAGAGGCCGCGGGCAGCTTCGTAACCCAGCGCTCAACCGCTGCGCCACCGGGGAGGCCCCGCGTATGCTTTTCAAGCGCCGCTTTTCCGCCAAGCTTACCGGCTGGTCTGGGGCTGTTCGTAGGTCTCTTGGGGGTCTTTATTTTTCTCCAATGGAGCCGTTCGCTCACCTCCGCTCACAGGAGCCGTTCGCTCACCTCCGTGACGGATCCTGCACGATTCTCCACAGCTCCAGTTCACAGGGTGCGGTGCTGCAATAGTTCCTTTCCACTCACAGTCCCGCTTGCTGCGTCGTTTGTTTCTTGTTGGTCGTTTTAGTTTGTTTTTTCCTCCTCTCTGCTGGTCGGAGAGTGCCGACTTTGTGGGTGGGGGAGGGGAGCAGGTTCTGCGCTTTCCTCCCTTCTAGTCCTCTTTTATGGCAACTTTCTTTTTTGGGCAGTTTGCCAGAGTCGCCAGTTTATTTTCCGTGTCCCTGTTCTCTCAGGGACCTGCTGCTTTTCCTCCCTATTAACTTTTTTTTTTTTTTTATGGGAGGTCTTACTCGCGGCCTTTCCTCACCGCCATGTTGAAGACGTCTCTATTTTCAAAAGATTATTAGGGCGAAGGTTCTTTGCACTTTCTTTTGCCGCATTATACACAGATGTGTGTCTTTATGGGTAGTTATGGAATCTCATTTGAATTATCCAGTTCTGCAAAACCTCAAGCAATAAGGATGATTTATCTCTGTGTATTGTTGACTACATCAGTTACAGATATGGGATACCAGAAAGCAGCAAGTGCCTAGGTTACCAGTGTAAGAACTTGCCATCATTTTATGGTGAACTTACTAGACTACTAGTAGCCACTGTGATTTCCAAGTAGTAGTGAAAAAAAAAGCAATATTTGAAGTATATGAAGCAACTGTAAAATACTGTACATAATATCTTTTTACATGTAATATAAGAATATCTTTGGTTTCCATTGGTCATAAAGTCACAGATACAATTAATATCTCTATGAATTTCTATTTTGACTTGAAAGAGACTGTAGGAAAGCCGTGATACAAAAAGTCCTCAATAGTAATAAATGATATTTTGGACTTTTTTGTAGACAAAGTCAAGAACTGAGGTTAAAATTAAAGAGAAAATAAATATGTCAAGTCCTTAGAACCCTCAAGAGAGCTAAATCTGTGAATAGGAAGTGAGTGACCCTATTCCTTTATTGTTTATGCTAAGGCATCCATCTGTGTAGATTGGGACACTTGGAAGCATAAATTTACAAATGGAAATTTTTTTCTTACATAAGGTCTTTTCACATAAATATAGACTACGGAATAAGAAGATTTAGTAACTCCTTATCCTTTAAGTCTCAGCTCATCCTCCAAGTTAACCTTTTCAAGGAAGTTCATAAGTCCCTGGAAACTCCTATATGTTGCAATCAACCATACTGATAATTTTTGGCTGAAGACTTTTTTTCTGTTATTTCACTGGATTCTAAGCTCCCTGTAGACAGAGACAAATGTCTGATTTATTCTTTGGTTTGTTCCTAGCAAATAACACAGTGTCTGGTACATGACAGGTACTTACCAAAGATTTGTGAAGTGAAAAGGTAAGTTATCAAATATTTTCTGAAGCCACTTCCCTCCCATTGGTAAAGTTGGTAATGATGAAAAGAATTATGGGAAAGGGAATCAACCATGACCCTATGTTTAGAGCTCACTAGGACTTCCATTTCATTCAAAAGGCTGATTTATACCCAATGACTACTGCATAACAGAGGATTTTCAAAATTTTAGAGCTCAGAATATCAACATATCCAACAGCTAACTTCACTGACTGATAAAAAGCTCCAAAGAACTGAAAGTGCAATGCTTCTTTTATATGGACAAGCTTCTTAAATCCTGTTTTTCCTAAGTTTTACCTAATAGAATCATTTGTATGATCTTGTTTAAATTAGCAAACTAAGTTAAATAAATGATTTTGATGAACATAGCTATTTTCAAAGGCTTACTGAGAATTACACTGCTAAGTGCATTAACTTCAGTGTAAAGGGAGATCAGCTGTGACTAATCTAGTTCTTTTTTACCCATATTATTCTTTGATTTATTTTTTCCAAGTGTAGCAGACAAAAATCAGCTTTTCTTCTGAGATACTGTAATCTATGTTCTAATGGTAAGCACTTTCTTTGTATTCCAAATTAGTATCTCATAAAAGGAGTGAGATTTTTTTTCACCCAGTTTGGCTATGCTGGTATAACTTACAGACAGACAAGATTAGTGGCCTTAATATATATTCTCGATTATTGTTACATGTTGTAAAATATGTATTTTTATAAACACCACAAGAATTAGGGCAAGGAAAAATAATCCTCAGTACTATCCTGCCCTTTAATATTATTTTACAACTTTATTATTTAATGCTCCTTTTAGATGAGCTGGCCCTATGCCCTCAGTCCATAAGGAAGAAAACATATTTGCTGTTATGTACTAGCAATATTGTTTACTATCATGATCCCAAAGTAAAGTCAAAAGATAATTGGCTTTGCCATTCAGCTACTGCCAGAAAGAATTCCACATCATGAACAGTGGAAGGCATTATTCCTGTGGCAGGCATTCTTCAAGATACGGAAAAACAGTAATGAGTAATATCGCAAGGAACGTAACTTTCTGGTCAGAGAGCACATTTTATAGCTAATTTATTCTGGCATTATTAGCAGAAGTCATGGAGTTTAGAGATATGTACCAAAGGGGGTACAGTTGATGTTTCCTCGCCATCTGTGGGGTTCTGACTGGTGGCAACATACATCAAGTCATTTCTTGCTTCAGGAATCTGCCATGGTCCACGATGCTGGTCTGTTGGAACTAATTTAAACACTTGGTTGATCAAGCGCTAAATCAGAGCCAAGCCTTCTCCCAAAAGAAATCTTGGTCGTTCCTGCAGTTACTCCTAAGTTGCACCTCCATATAGATGTTCTGTGGAAGAACACCAGCTAATTTTTTTTTAGCATCACCAAAATCACATGAACCCTACCACTTCCTTCTTAGTCTGTAGATGCAAACAGCTCTCAAGCAGCAATAAGCAACTCTGGTTGTACTAGTCACCTTATTTAAACATTACATCACCTGCTGTTCCTTTAGCCAAGAAGGATTCCATGTGGGAAAGGGGTTTTTGAATCACTTGCTTTCTTTTTATTATTATTTGTTTATTTATTCTGAAAGACTTATTTTTATTTTATTTATTCAAGAATCTGGGTACAGGCCAGATGTGTGGGAGGGTGAGAGAATTCACCAGAGACAGAGCGCAGAACAAAATAGGCAGAATGACCGAAATACATTGCTGAGGGGAGCAGCAGGCGAGAAAGGAGAGGTCTGCCGTGCCATGTGGGAATCTCCCTGGCCAGCCTCGAATCGAACCCACGCTGCAGAGGCTGAGGACAGCTTTACAGCACTGCGCTCAACCACCTGCACCACCAGGGAGGCCCGGGAAAGGGGTTTTTGAAGGAAAGATACCATTCATCTCCTCTCAATGTGCTTGATTCAAATAAGTTCTAGACTCAGTTTAAACATAAGACGACTATATAAAAGTATCATATTCCTTTAGCACTCATTGAAATTATTTTTACTAATTTGTACATTCATTTTTTTCAAGTTTTATACAAGATTGTTTTAAGAAACAACAATGATGTGTTTTTACTTCTGTTGATATTTTATAAAATGCATGCTACAGTAATTTTTACAGCATAATTCTCTATTAAAAAACTCCTAATAAGGTATTTATTGAGATTTATTAACAGAAAAATCTCAAAATTTAAAATCAAAATTTTGTTTTCTCAGAAAAAAATTATTTTTCTGTAACTTTTTTTAGTGTGCATTGAGATATTATATTTACTTTTTTAGTGTCTTGTAGAAGACTCAGAATTAGATCTGAGGTATAATTATAGAAATTATGTTAACACTTGGATCTATTTTTGTTTGGTTCCCAGCTCTCATTTTCTATTTGGTTACCTGATTATATCCCTTTTATAACAACTTATTCAAATTATTTTTGGAAGACATTGGGGCCATTGTATTACAGTTGTCAACTTCCATGACAGAGGTGTATGCATGGTGAGAGCCTAGCTATTGTGGACACTAACTGGATAAATCCAGATTAAATCAAGAAGTTCAATAATCAGTACATAAATATGTGTCCTTAAAGGATTGCATACCTCTATGTAAATGCTAAACAAATTAGAAATGAATAGAGGCAAATAAAAATTAGAACACATAGAAGTATACATTCAAAACTGGTAATATGTCATATACTCATTTTAGTTACAGTTGCAAAATAATGAAACCAAAGACAGTTTCACCAGAAATGAAGTTTAGCAATTTTGAGTGGTAAAGAACAAGATGACAAGATTGCATTGTAGATGTGTATAAGTTATTGGGTGTTCTCATGCATGTACATGTTTTTGGAAGATGAGAGAGGACATTTGGGAGAAAAGTAAAGAGGTAAAATACAGCATTTTCATAATGCCTATTATGAGTGAAAGATACCAAAACCATTCTGTTTATGCATAAGAATTTGAATACCAGTGTTAAATTAAGTTTTTTCCTCCCTAGAAGCCCAATAAAGATAAAATGTCATTTCTATTATTAGGAAGGATTGTTCACGATAAAAATGACCCTTAATTTATAAATTTTATTTAGACTGGAAGAATATAAAGATCTGATAGGGAGCCATAATTCTGATCCTCCTGAATACGGTCTTTCTTGTAGTCCCAGGATGTTTTTAAGCTAGCCAGGTTCAGTCCCTTGCACCTGTACTGGTAACCTAAGATAACCATCCTGGCCTAATTTTCCCCTTAGCTTGACTATACTTTGGTCAGATTTTCTCCAGATCGTATCCCTTAACCTCACTCTTTTTAGAGCATGAGTTTTAGAAAACATGCAATTGTAAGTTTTCTCTAAGTCCCTTTGAGAAGTAAATCTTCTATAATTCAGAAATGTCTTCCTCAAGGATCTGGGACCCCTCACTTTGAAATGTGATCATCAAGAAAATGAGGTCCCCAGCTCCATGGAAGTATAGAAGCCTAATTTCAATAAATGATAAATAACAATTAACAGAGATGACTTAATCACTTTGACTAACTTTTCCCTCTGAAGTCCTCTAGTCCTTTCCCATTAGCTCACCCAGTGTTTAAAAATCCTCAAAGACTAATTAATACAAGGTAAAAATCAAATCAACAAGCAACTATGGATCAGACACACTGCGGGGGGGGAGGGGGGAGGAGAGGAAGGATTAGGGTCAAAATAAGGGGGGGTGCAATTGTATGGGGACTATAACCAAAATGAAAATGCATACATTGTGCAAAAATGAAAAATGATGTAAGAATTATATAAAATAAAATATTAAAAAAATCCTCTCGGGCCTCCCCTGGTGGCGCAGAGGTTGAGCGCTGGCTGCCCTCAGCCTCTGCAGCGCCGGTTCAATCCCCAGCCACCGGTTCAATCCCCAGCCACCGTAGAGGGTCCCACATGGCGCACAGAACTCCCCTGCTGCCCGCCGCTCCCCTCAGCAGTGTATTTCCTCACTCTGCCTGTTCTGTTCCCTGCTCTGGCTCTGGTGAATTCTCTCACCCTCCCGCTGTTCTGACTACCCAGTGTTTGTATAAATGAATGAATGAATGAATGAATGAATGAATGAATGAATGAATGAATAAAATCCTCTCACCTTTTATTTTTGGGACGGCGAATGCAATCTGTCTCCCCTATTACATGTAATAGTGATGAATAAAGTCTTCCTTGCTGTTTTTAACAAGAATTAAGTGCAGTTTCTCTTTTACAGCGGAGTATGAGGGTGGAAAGAGTGCTGTGTGGACTGCTGCATTAACTGCCGCCAGGATTCCCTCTGAAGAAGAAATGTGGTGCCGTCTTTCTCTGCAAGCAAGCTGTGTCTTCTGTCCTTTATCTTCTGGATTTGGATAGGCCAAAAGGGGCTCTGTCCTATGAAGATATAAATGCTTAATCAAACATAATATTCCCCTGGTGAATGTTGTCTTGTGTTCTACTTATGAAGACCCCATTCTGCCATGTCGCCACTATTTCTCGTTTTATCCCTCATGGAGCTTGCTTTCAACTGAAAAGGCAAGTGTTACCAATAAGTTGAATGATGAGTCCTCACTAATTTACTTCATGTTTTTTTGTAATTACATGATCCTGAATTATTTTATGGCTTTTGAGAAAATCCTCCTGAACTTGCCTTTATAATGGAGCTACTAACTTGTGTTGGGACTTTTGAAGAATAATGCAGGGATTTTAGCTAGCTGTCAGCAAAATAGGACTTTCTTCATGTATAAAGGAGCTGTTGTTGTCTCCTTTATTTAAATATTTATGAAAATTTTATAATATAAAAAATTGGGTACAAGGCCTCCCTGGTGGCTCAAGGGGTAAAGACGCAACCTGTGAAGCAATTCACAGCCTCTGCAGCATGAGTTCGATTCCCGGCTGGCCAGGGAGCAACCCACATGGCGCAGCAGACCTCTCCTGCCTCGTCCACTACTCCCCTCAGCAGCGTACTTCAGTCAATCTGCCTGTTCTGTTCCCCACTCTGTCTCTGGTGAATCCTCTCACCCCCATCCCCATGCCTCTGGCCTGTACCCCAGCTCTTGTATACATAAATAATTTTTTTAAAAATGAAGTTCTCTTTGGAGCCCGCCCTTAAAAAAAATTGGTTCAGGAGAGAAAGAAAACTACAGGCATTCTGTAATAAGTGAAGTTTGTTTTTTGAGGAGGGGATGAGAATAAACTTATTCCCTGGCAGCTAGTACAGAGGTTGCTCTGGATAGCCTGCGTTGGGGTCATCTCTTAGGGGGGAAAAAAAAAACCTACAGTTGTTTATGGATTCTTTGAAAACTCCTGCTGTTTTAGTGGGGGGTATAGATGATATGCCATCTCTGTATTGTCTACCAGGCTATTTTCAATGGATACATTTTCCCTTAATTGTTAGTCCAAGTCTGCAGTATTTCCTCATCAGGATTTCTCAGCTCATTCAGACAGCCTTGGTTTGGACAGGATAATGGTAGATATTCCTTCCTGAGCACTGAATGTGTTTTTCAAAACAATTACATAGATTCAATTGATCAAACCAAAAACACTGTTCACAGACCTATCCATAGAGCAGAGAAGAACCAAAGAAAGAAAGGAGGAACTTTTGACTCATTTTATTTGTTTATTTTTAATAATATGGAACGCTTCACGAATTTGCGTGTCATCCTTGTGCAGGGGCCATGCTAATCTTCTCTGTATCGTTCCAATTTAAGTATATGTGCTGTCGAAGCGAGCACTTTTGACTCATTTTAATCCTTTTAATGATCCTTCAAATATAGGTCATGTATTTGAAGGAAAGTATGTTTAGGACTTGGGAAAATTATTTCAAATAGATTCTAACTCTAAAATTAAAGTACATTCTGGCAGATAATGGATTGCTGCAAAATTATTATATATACTTTATCTAAAGAGCTGTCAAAAATTTATAAATGAATACCACATTGTCTGAAGTACAGAGAATACAGACAGCTTCCTTGGACTAATGCTAGCTGTTGGCTTTTAAATGCATAATAATTATGTCTTCACTGATAATTCTTCCAAGAACTTGTTTTCTGTATCTCCTGATTGTAATTCTCTTCCTCCTCCTCCTCCAAATCCTCCTGCTGTTAACCTTTCCTTTTTGATTTTTATTATCTAATCTATACAATGATGGATTCTCTGGAATGAAAGGATTTACTAGATAATAGGATTTTGTAGAGATGGGAATGGCAATTTAAATCTGGGAAAACCATATTCGCTTAAGTGAGAAAAATAAGAAAAACACCTCTAGAGCTACTCCTTTACATGTCACAGATGAAGGACTATGTGATATTATAGGAGAAATTTGTACTCCAGATTTTGGAAAATGGGACTTTGTCAGACATTTACTTAAATCTATCAACATTCTTAAACTCAGTTACATTACTCTAGGTGCCACAGGAGTTACAAGAGTGAGGAGGAGCCCATAAGTCCCACATAGGATTTATGACCACATTGAATTCCTTATTATACAGGAGTCCTCACTTTGGCATCTAGTCATTTCAGATCCGTATAACTAGTACGGGACCTGTCAGGGCCCAGGATATGGTTATTGAACCAAAGCACACAAAATTGCCTTACAGGAACAGAGATGTGAGTTACCTAATGCAATGGGTGATTCATAGAAAACTGTCACATTAACTAATCAAGAATTATTTCTCTTCACCAATAACCCCTTAAAATATATCTCAACTCTTTCCCTTTGAGTTAAGGGAAGTATAATCTTGATCTGCCAGAGGAGAAGCAAACTAGCAAAAAAATAATAACCACTGTTGACTACTGAGTCCTTATATCACACTGAGTATTCTACAGCATGTGTTATATGTTTTATCTCACTTTATTTTCATATAATTCTATGAAAAAAACAATGAAGCAACTAAGACCCTGAGGTGAATAATTTTTGCAGAGTTGTGGAGAGAAATAGGGATTACAGCTCTGTTCTGTCTAACTTCAAAACCCATTTCCTTACATTGGTTTTCACTATTTCAGAAGCATGAGAAAATTACCTGCAGCCACTAGATAAATGCCTCCAATAAGCCAGAAACTTTGACAGATACGCTTATTCAAAGGTTAATGCATTCAACACTGACTGGAAATTGCTCATTGATAAAAGGTATGGTAAACTTTGATTTTCTTAAGTAAGCTATCTGAAGCTGGTATTTAAAATGTCTTTTCCTCTCATTTCCAAATCCTATTTGCAATACATGTTATGGCAAAAATGTATGTGAGTTTTGACTGTCACCTCCAAATGTATGTGAGTTTTTATTGCACTTTTCTTTCTAGAGATATACACCAACAAAGAAAGGACTGGAGAGGAGAATGGAAATTAATATTTTAGGTGTTTACTGTGTACCAGATATTAGTGGTAATAACAGGGTTTAATTTCCAAAAGCCTTCTCCTGACCTAAAGTTCATTTTTTCCCCACTCCATAACACCAGTTCTCCAGAATTTACTAATGTATCTGGCAAGCATTTAGTTGTCCTAGCTCCAGTGTCTAGCTGCAGATTTTGGGGCAGATCTCTCTAAGCAACAGTTTTCTTATCTATAAATTGGGCTTAATGATTTTGATTATCTCATAGGACTGTAGGATTAAATAATTTTCTGAACATCGTATCAGTCAATCTTTCCATGACGCTGAGAGTGTAAGAAATGTCACCTTTTACATTTATCTAAATGATATTAACCACTTTAATATCTATAGCCAAGATTGGTGCTATCTTAACATTGCTAAAATCCAGACATCACTCCTCCAGTACATAGATTAATACATAGATTCCCCCATTACTCAGTTAAAAAGAAAACAAGGCCTTGATGCCAAGACCGCTAGTGTAATGCAATACCCTGGCACAGCTGAGGCTATAAGGAAGTTGTTCTCATCCTCTGCCGTAGGAATGTCACCGGAGTCCACAAGGCTATTCCTGGCTTGCACATAGGTACTCATGGAGCTGTTCCCCTCAGAGGGTTTGCTATCTCAGGGTTGCTGTGAGCCTGAAGAATCCAAGTTGCCTTCCTTTCTTCACTACCCACCCCCTCATTTGAGCTGGTTGCCATGCATGGCTGAAGCCTTATCCGATAGCTTTAATTTACCAACAGATGTCTAAAGTTTGTTATTGGCTTTGTTTTACTGGCACTTTGTTTTGTTTCTCTATATTATCTATATACGTGAAACCATGTGATATTTGTCTTTCTCCTCCTTTCTTATTCTGCTAAGCATAATCCCCTCAATTCCATTCATGTCATCTCAAGTGGCAAGAGTTCATCTTTTTTAATCATTGACTAGTGTTCCACTGTGTTTATGTACATCTTTATCCACTCATCTGTGCAGTATTGAACATAGGCGTGCATATATCCCTTCAAATAAGTCGTTTTGCTTTCTTCAGGTAGATACCTAGGATTGGAATTGCTGTATCATATAGTTGATCTCTCTAGCAATTTTGAGAAACCTCCACACTGTTTTCCATAAGAACTGGACGAGTCTACATTGCCACTAACAGTGTACAAAGGTTCCCTTTTCTCCACATCCTCACTAACACCTCTTATTTTTGAACTTTTGATATGAACCACCCTCACAGGTGTGAGATAGTATCTCATTGTGGTTTTGGTTTGCGTTTTCCTGAGTAAGGATGAACAGTTTTTCATATGCCTGTTAATTTCTGCTTTAATGTCTTCATTGACCCAGTGATTATTGAGAAGTTCTTTTTAAATTTCCACATATCTGTGGTTTTTCACATTTTCTTTTTTTTTTCTTTTTTTTTTAAATTAATAAATTTTATTTTTATATTCCCCATACAATTGCAATCCCCCCATTCTGACCCCAATCCCTCCCCTCCCGCCCCCCACCCCCCAAAAAGTGTCTCTGGTTCATAGTTTTTGTTGATTTTGATTTTCACTTTCTTATAGTTATTCATTTTCCTGGTCCCTTATTTAAGTTTTCTAGATCCCTGCTATGAGTGAGACCATCCGGTATTTTTCTTTTTCTTTTTGGCTTATTTCACTGAGCATGATCCCTTCCAGCGCCATCCATGTTGCTGCAAATTGCATGTGTTTATCTTTTTTGAATGCTGAGTAATATTCCATGGTATATATGTACCACATCTTCTTGATCCAGTCATCTAATTTTGGGCATTTGGGCTGTTTCCAAAGCTTAGCTATTGTAAACAGTGCTGCTATAAACATAGGGGTGCAGGTGTTCTTTGGAATTGATGTTTCTGTGTTCTTTGGGTAAATACCTAGGAGTGGAATTGCTGGATCCTGTGGAAGCTCTATGTTTAGTAGGTCCAGAAATCTCCACACAGCTCTCCATAGTGGTTGGACCAGTTTGCACTCCCACCAACAGTGCAGAAGAGTTCCTTTTTCTCCACAACCTCGCCAACATTTGTTGTTGCTAGTTTTTTTAATATGTGCCATTCTCACTGGTGTAAGATGGTATCTCATGGTAGTTTTAATTTGCATTTCCCTGATTGCAAGTGATGTTGAACATTTTTTCATATGCCTGTTGGCCATTCGCATTTTCTCTTCAGAGAAGTTTCTTTTTAGTTCCTCTGTCCATTTTTTGACTGGATTATTTTCTTTGTTGTTGTTGAGTCTCATCAGCTCTTTGCAGATTTTTGTGATCAGTCCTTTATCATTAGTGTTGTGTGCAAAAATTTTCTCCCAGTTGGTGGGGTTTCTCTTTGTTTTTGTTATTGTCTCTTTTGCTGTGCAGAAGCTCTTTAATTTGATGTAGTCCCAGCTGTTGATCTTTGCCTTCACTATCACTGCTTTGGGTGATGTGTTTGTAAAGATGTCTTTGATATGCAAATCACGTAGTGTTTCGCCTATATTTCCTTCTATGTATTTTATGGTTTCAGGTCTTATGTCTAGTTCTTTAATCCATTTTGAGTTGATTTTTGTATATGGTGTGAGGTAGTGGTCAAGCTTCATTCTTTTGCATGTAGCGACCCAGTTTTCCCAGCACCATTTATTGAACAAACTTTCTTTGCTCCAATGCATAGTCTTTGCTCCTTTGTCAAAGATTAGTTGACCATAAATCTGTGGGTTTATTTCTGGATTTTCTATTCGATTCCATTGGTCTGTATGTCTGTTCTTGTTCCAATACCATGCAGTTTTGATGATTGTGGCTTTGTAGTAGAGTTTGAAGTCTGGGAGTGTGATGCCTCCATTCCCTTCTTTTTTTTTCAGTAGAGCTTTGGCTATTCGGGGTTTTTTGTGATTCCATATGAATTTCATCAATAATTGTTCTATTTCTTTGAAGAATGACATTGAAATTTTGATTGGAATAGCATTGAATCTGTATATTGCTTTTGGTAGAATGGCCATTTTAATAATGTTTATTCTCCCAATCCATGAGCAGGGGATGTCTTTCCATTTCTTTGTGTCTTCTTCTATTTCTTTTAACAGTGTTTTATAGTTTTCTTTGTATAGGTCCTTTACCTCTTTTGTTAGATTTATTCCCAAATATTTGATTTTTTTTGTTTCAATAAGAAAAGGGATGGTTTTTTTGATTTCTTCTTCTTCAGATTTATTGTTTGTATATAGGAAGGCTACTGACTTTTGCGTGTTGATTTTGTATCCTGCCACTTTACTGAACTGATTGATGAGTTGAATTAGTTTTTCTGTGGAGTTTTTGGGGTTCTCTATGTATATTATCATATCATCTGCAAAGAGTGATAGTTTGACTTCTTCTTTTCCTATTTGGATTCCTTGGATGTCTTTCTCTTGTCTTATTGCTCTGGCTAGGACTTCCAGTATTATATTGAAAAGCAGTGGTGAGAGTGGACATCCTTGTCTTGTTCCAGATCTTAATGGAATTGCTTTCAGCTTTTCACCATTGAGAATGATACTGGCTGTTGGCTTGTCATATATGGCCTTTATGATGTTGAGGTACGTTCCTTGTATCCCAAGAATTTCAAGGGCTTTTATCATGAATGGGTGTTGCACTTTGTCGAAAGCTTTCTCAGCATCTATTGATATTATCATATGGTTTTTATATTTCTTTTTGTTGATGTGTTGGATAACGTTGATTGATTTTCGGATGTTAAACCATCCTTGTGTCCCTGGAATGAATCCTACTTGGTCGTGGTGAATTACCTTATGGATACACTGTTGGATTCTGATAGCTAAAATTTTATTGAGGATTTTTGCATCAGTGTTCATTAGGGAGATTGGCCTATAGTTTTCTTTTTTTGTGTTGTCCTTGTTCTGTTTTGGTATTAGTGTAATGTTGGCTTCGTAGAACGTGTTAGGTATTATACCTTCCTTCTCAATTTTTTGGAAGAGTTTGTGAAGGATAGGTACCAATTCGTCTCTGAATGTTTGGTAGAATTCATTTGTAAATCCATCAGGTCCTGGGCTTTTGTTTTTGGGGAGGTTTTTGATTACCATTTCAATTTCGCTAATTGTAATTGGTCTGTTTAGGTGTTCTATTTCTTCTTTATCTAGCTTTGGGTGATTGTAGAGTTGTAGGAATTTGTCCATCTCCTCTAGATTGTTAAACTTGTTTCCATATAACTGTTCATAGTAGTTATTAATAATTCTTTTGATTTCTGCTGTGTCCGTTGTGATTTCTCCTCTTTCATTTATTATCCTATTTATTTGTGCTTTCTCCCTTTTTGCCCTTGTGAGCCTGGCAAGGGGTTTATCTATTTTATTTATTTTTTCGAAGAACCAGCTCTTGGTTTCATTGATCTTTTGGATTGTTTTTTTAGTTTCGATTTCATTTATTTCTGCTTTGGTTTTTATTATTTCTTTTCTTCTACTGGTTTTGGGGCTTTTTTGTTGTTCTTTTTCTAGATCTTTGAGTTTCGAGATTAGGTTGTTTCTTTGAGTTCTTTCTTGTTTCTTGATGTGAGCATCTATTGCTATATATTTTCCTCTTATTACTGCTTTTGCTGCGTCCCATACATTTAGGAAATTGGTGTCCTCCTTGTCATTAAATTCAAAGAATTTTTTAATTTCTTCTTTTATCTCCTCGTTAGTCCAGTGGACTTCCAGTAGTGTGGGTTTCAATCTCCATGAGGTAGGAGAGTTCCTTGCCTTCTCTTTATGGTTTATTTCTAGTTTGATGCCTTCATGGTCAGAAAAGATGGTTGGTATGATTTCATTCTTGGTATATCTGTTGATGTTTGTCTTGTGCCCCAGTATATGATCGATCCTAGAGAATGATCCATGTACGCTTGAGAAAAATGTATACTCAGATTTTTTTGGGTTTAGTGTTCTATATATGTCTGTTAAGCCTAGGCACTCTAGATCCTTATTTAGAGCTTTAGTGTCTTTACTTATTTTTTGTCTTGTTGATCTATCCATTGTTGATAGTGGTGTGTTGAAGTCTCCCACTACGTATGTGTTTTCTCTGATGTCTGTTTTCAGAGATGCCAATAGTTGTCTGATATATTTTGGTGCTCCTTCGTTTGGTGAATATATGTTAATGAGTGTTATTTCTTCTTGAAGTATTATCCCCTTGATCATAATGTAATGACCACTGGGGTCTCTTTTTATCTTTTTAAGTTTGAAATCTGTTTTATCTGATATGAGTATAGCTGTTCCTGCCTTCTTTTTTGGTCCATTTGCTTGTAGAATTGTTTTCCATCCTTTAACTTTGAGTCTATTTTTATCTTTTGCAGCTAAATGTGTTTCCTGGAGACAGCAAAAGGTTGGGTTTTGTTTCTTAATCCAGCCTGCAACTCTGTGTCTTTTTATTGGAGAGTTTAGTCCATTTACATTTAGAGTTAGTATTGATATGTTAGCATCTGTATTTGCCATTGTGTTTGTCTTTCCTTTGGTTTTATTTATTTATTCTTTTAATAACTTTCTTTGGCCTTCTTTTGTTGTTATTCGTCCCTCTGAGGTTCTGGCTTTAGGACTCCTTGTAGTATTTTTTGGAGTGGGGGTTTAGTCGCAATGAAATTCCGGAGTTTCTGTTTGTCTGGGAAGGTCCATATTCTTTCTTCAAAGAGGAAGGAGAGCTTTGCGGGATAGAGTATTCTTGGTTGGCATCTGTTTTCTTGGAGTCTGTTGACTATGTCCCTCCACTCTCTCCTTGCCCGTAGTGTTTCTTCAGAGAAGTCTGATTCAGTCTGATTGGTTTCCCTTTGAATGTTATCTGTTTCTTCCCTCTTGTTAGTTTCATTATTTTTTCTTTGTCTTGGATTCTTGGGAGCTTTACTATTATGTGTCTTGCTGTATTTTTCCTTTCGTCATGGAAGTTTGGTGTTCTTCTTGCTTCTTGTATATCAATTTTCAGATCCTTCTTAGCGTTTGGGAAGTTCTCTTCAATTATATCCATGAATATTTTCTCTGTTCCTACATCTCTCTCCTCTCCTTCTGGGATTCCTATAACTCTTATATTTCCTTTCCTCATGGAGTCAGATAGTTCCCGAAGTCTTTCTTCGGTCTTTTTCCTTCGTACTTCTCCTTCCTTTTCTGTTTTAGTTCTTTTTATTTCTGTGTCTTCAAGAGTACTTATTCGTTCTTCCATTTCATCTATTCTGCTTTCACTGCTTTTCCCAGAGTTCTTTAGCGTCTCCATTAATTCTTTGATCTCCTGCATTTCTTTTACTTCCCTCTTTAGGGACTCAATTTCATTCTTCTGGTCATTAATTATTTTCCCCTTATCATTGTTTTCCTTTATGACTTCTGTCAGTTTTTTAATCACAGCAATTTTAAATTCTCTATCTGGAAGGCTCAGAAGTTCTTCCAAGTTACTGTCATTGCAATCTGGTAGATGGTTTTCTTTTTGTGGTGTGCTATTTTGCTGAGGAGTTGCTGGGTTGCATGTTGTTTTTCTACTCCCTACTGCCTGTTTTCTAATTTGCCGTATTCCTTGTGACACTGTGCTGCTGGTACTGGCCGGCATCTTGGGCGACCTTCCCAGCTCACCACTGGCTCCTCTGGGGAACTTCTGCTGGGTTCACAAGTCTCCAGCAAAGACAGGTCCCTGCTCTGTCTCCTCGGTGAGCCTTCTGCTGGGTTCACACAGTCTCCAGCAAGAAGGGTCCCTGCTGCAAAATGCCAGAGCCGGGGACGCGCTCCCCTGCACGCCCGGTCTGCCCCAGCGGTGGGTGCTGCTCCCCTCTGGGCTGGAACTGCAGGCTAGAAGGTGCCCGGTGTGGGCAAGCCTCCCAGCTTAACCTCTGTCTCCCTGGTGAGCCTTCTGCTGGGTTCACACAGTCTCCAGCAAGAAGGGTCCCTGCTGCAAAATGCCGGTGCCGGCGACGCGCTCCCCTGCACGCCCGGTCTCTACATTTTCTTTTTAGGGTTGATTCCAAGTTTTTATAACATTATGATCAGAAAAAATGGTTGGTATGGTTTCCATTTTCATAAGTATATTGACACTTGATTTGTATTACAACATATGCTGTACCCTTGAGAATGTTCTATATGTACTTTAGATAAATGTAGATTCTGCTGTTTGAGGGTGGAATGTTCTATAAATGCCTATTAAGCCCCTCTGATCTTGCTCATCATGTAAGGCTAGCTTTTCCTTATGTGTCCTCTGTCTCACTGTTCTGTCCATAGTTATATCTCAGATGTTAAAATCACCTATTATGATTATGTTGTTATCAGTGTCATTCTTTAGTTCTATTAGTAATTGCTCTATGAATTTTGATACTTCATCATTTGTTGTATATATATATTAATGTGTCAGGACTTCTTGTTTCATTAAGTTCTTAATATTATAAGAAACCCTTCCCTGTCTTATATTACCTTTTTCTAACTGAAATCTATTATAAATATAGCTATACCTGCCCTTTTTTATTATGATTTGCTTGAAGAATTTTCTAATTACTTACTTTAGACATGTTTATTTTTGGAGCTAAGGTGAATTTGCTCTAGACAGCAAAAGGTTGAATTTTATTTTCTGATCTATTGAGCCACTCTGTAACTTTTAATTAGCGAATTCAAACTATTTACATTTAAGGGGATTATTGAAATAAAAGTGTTATCATTTTGTTGTTTTGGGGGGTGGTAATTGTAAGGTCGAGGCTGGGGCAGAGATGGGGGTGGGGGGACTTGAAACTGCTGCCACCTGCATCCCGGGAGCTGGTTCTGCCTGGTTTATACGGGTCCTGATAAGCAGCATTGAAAGAACAACCAGCACTGAGAGAAAAAACTTCTTTGAAAAGCAACTTCGACTCCACATTCTCCACCTCCCTCCAAGGCCAGTTCCCCCCCTATAAGGGCACAACTTCTCCGACCCCCCATGGGAGTCGGCGAACCTTGCCTGGGAACGCAATAAATTTCCTGCCTGTGAGAAACTTAGCCTGGCTTTCCTTTTCTTTACCACGCCAATCCTTTCAGTAATTTTTATAGTTTGCCTTTGTTATTTTGCTTTTCCCTTACTCTCTTATCTGGTGCTTTACTATCTTCTGTTTGTGTTGTGTTTGGGTTCCCTTTCCAATTTCTTGTGTGTTTCTTCTGATTTTTGCTTCGCAGTTATGCTGAGGTTTGTGCGTCTTTATACTAACATCTTATAGAATTAATCAATCTTTCCCTTAAAAGAAATAAGAGAAGTGGGCCTCCCTGGTGGCTCAGCTGGTTGAGCGCCATGTTGTAAAGCTGTCCGCAGCCTCTGCAGGGCGGGTTTGATTCCCAGCCAGCCAGGGAGAAACCCACATGGAGCGGCAGACCTCTTCTGTCTCGCCCGCTGCTCCTCTCAGCAGTGTCTTCAGTTCGTCCGCTCCCTGCTCTGTCTCTGGTGAATTCTCTCACCCTCCCGCACCTCTGACCTGTACCCCAGTTCTTGTTTAAATAAATAATATTTTTTTGTGTGGGACCCTTGCCAGCAGCTGGGGAATGAACTGGTGCTGCAGAGGCTGCGGGCAGCTTTGCAGCCCAGCGCTCAACCACTGTGCCACCAAGGGAGGCCCTAAATAAATAATCTTTAAAAAAAAAAAAGTTTAAAAAAAAAGAAATAAGAGAAGTAACAATATGTTTTCTGCTTTCTGTTCAGCATTGTTTCCTATATTTCTTTGAATCAATTTCACTTAAAGTATTTGTTTATTCTCCTAGTGGTTTTATGTAGGCTAAGTTGTTTTGTGTTTGTCTGTTGATGTTATGATTGAAGAATAACTTGACTGTTTTTAATGATTAGATGATACTTCATAGTTCATGGTACAATAGAGAGGTTGGGATCAACTTGTCCCCTCAAATACACCATATCCTTGGAAAGATTACTACTTGCAGAGTACTGAAAGTACTCATGAACATAATACCTTACAAACACTGTAACATAATATTTGCTTGAAGGAGGATTAGTAAGTTTCCAATAGAGTGTCAGGTCTTTCCCACAGTGGGGTTGCACTATTGTGGTGACTTTCTACAGGGAAGGAGAGAGGGCAGATGATGGGGAGCATGGCCAGGAAAGTAGATAACCCAGCCACAGAACTGTCTGGGGGTTAACCGTTCATGGCCCATGTGGAACACTTGAGCATGGTAAATTTCCTCAGGGGGCACTTTATAGAAAGGGAACGCAGTCACCAGGGCTTCGGCTGGGACATTGTGAGTTCCATAACTGGTACGGGCGAAGAAAGCTCTCACGCAGGGCTTCCCTGGTGGCGCAGGGGGTTGAGCGCAGGGTTGTGACACGGTGGCCTTTGCGGCGCGAGTTCAATCCCCAACTGGTTGGGAAGCAACCCACATGGCGCAGCAGACCTCTCCTGTCTCGCTGACTGCTTCCCTCGGCAGTGTATTTCGGTACATCTGCCTGTTCTGCTCCCACTCTCTCTGGTGAATTGCCTCACCCCCCGTGACTCTGGCCTGTACCCTACTTCTTAAAAAAATAAATAATTTTTTTTTAAAAAAGGAAGCTCTCACCCAGCACTCCACCCACCCACCCCCACCCCAAAGAAGTAAGAGATGAAAGAGTCTTCAGGCAGAGCCCAGTGGTTGTCATCACAGGCCCAGTAGCAGAAAGAAAGGACTGATGAGAGAGAATACACCATTCCTTGGAAAATATCAATTACAGCCCAGCTCCCTTGGCGGAGCCACAGCAGTGGCTGAGGTGGCAGCCTTTGCCTCTGACCATAAGTGAGCAAGAAGCAAGAGAGTACACACCACACTAGGGGGCCCCTGCCTGCCAGTACAAACTAAGTCCGCAAGTGTGAGCCCCTTAGATCAGACCTATGCCTCGTCACTCAAGCTTTACACATTGCCTTCTGCAGGAGAATGAAGCAGCAGGGAGGAGACATAGGAAGTTAGGACAACTGAAGTGTTGAACAGAACTTGCTGTGGAGTGAGAGGAGAGGAGGCATAGGGAACAGTCACTCCACAGTAAAACTCAACCCAAGTATTTAAGCCCCAGATTCCCTCCTGCTCCCCACCTCACCCAAGGTAAACTAAGAAGAGAAATAAGAAAACAAAACTCACAGTGCCCCAACCACAAAAAAATAAGTAAGGTAACACACATGCCTAGGAAACAAGGAACTTCTGAACACAAGATGGAAAAGCAAAAACAGCAACAAAAGTTCTGAGTCCTTTATGAAGGATATAGAAATAGAGGACCTATCTAATACTTTAAAGCAATAATATTAAAAATGCTATATGAGGGCCTCCCCGGTGGCGCAGCGGTAGAGCGCTGGGTTGCGAAGCTGCCCGCGGCCTCTGCGGCGCCGGTTCGATCCCCGGCTGCTCCCCGGCCACCAGAGGAGGGTCCCACATGGCGCGCAGACCTCTCCTGCCGCCCGCTGCTCCCCTCAGCAGTGTACTTCGGTCCTTCTGCCTGCTCTGCTCCCCGCTCTGGCTCTGGTGAGTTCTCTCACCCTCCCGCGCTTCTGACTGTACCCAGTGCATGTGTAGACAGAACAAACAAACAAGCAAACAAATAAATAAAGAAAAAAAACATGCCTCTATAAAAAAAAAAAAAAAAAATGCTATATGAGCTACTTGAAGGTCAGTCAAAGGCAGATAGGCAAGTACAAGATCTTAGAGAGGAATTGTAGGGACAGTTCTTCACCAAAGAGAAAATACTGAAAATTGAAAATATTAAGAAAACACAAGAAGACACTCGGGATGACACTTTATATTCTTACAATCTTATAGCGTCTTCCTTGACTCCTTGTATGATAGGCCGCTGCAAAGGAATCTGATGCAACATGACTTCTCCCTCTATTCTTAGCTTCCTTTTCTCTTTTTTTAGGGACAAAAAAGATGAATTGTTTTTATTGCATATTTTTGGGGAGATAGTATGATTTATTAAGTTTTTATTGCAAGACATGAAGCACGTTCAAGGAATATTAATTCCCTCAATATCTTTTTTTATAATTTATTTTTTTTTAATTTTTTTTTTAATAGAGGCATGCTTTTATTTATTTATTTGTTTGTTTGTTTTGTTTATACATGCACTGGGTACAGTCAGAAGCACGGGAGGGTGGGAGAATTCACCAGAGCCAGAGCGGGGAGCAGAGCAGGCAGAAGGACTGAAGTACACTGCTGAGGGGAGCAGCGGGCGGCAGGAGAGGTCTGCGCGCCATGTGGGACCCCCCTCCAGTGGCCGGGGAGCAGCCGGGGATCGAACCGGCGCTGCAGAGGCCGCGGGCAGCTTCGCAACCCAGCGCTCAACCGCTGCGCCACCGGGGAGGCCCTTTTTTTATAATTTATTTTTAACTGAAGTATTATAGAAGATGTGGCATATATACACAATGGACTACTACTCAGCAATCAAAAAAGATACTGTATCGTATTTTATTGAGGTAATATTGGTATACAGCACTGTGTAAGATTTAGAGGTATAGATTCACATATCTAATCCTTCATAATGCGTTGGACGCCTTGACCCCGTAACTCTCAATCTCTGGTAACCTCAACTTTGCAGTCAAATTTCAAGGGTTTCTTTTGGCTTCATTTGTCTGTTCCTTCACATTGAAATCATCCAGTATTTGTCTTTATCCTTCTGACTTATTTCACTTAACATAGTCACCTCCAGTTCCATCCATGTTATTGTAAAGGACAAGATTTTATTTTTTTAGCTCAGTAGTATTCCATTGTGTATACATACCACATCTTCTTTTCTATTCAGATGATATTCTGTTCTTTAGTTAAATTCTTTCCTTAGCTAAATTTACAGCGAGGTTATATCTTAGTCTCTATCACTTTTGAACAAATTTTCCTGACACAGCTGGGAAATACAATGTTCTTTAAATACGCAGATTAAAATTTTTCTGCGTTTTGAAAATTAGAAAATTATTTTAGTCTTTGAATCATTTTTCACTTCCATTCATTATAAATTCTGCATTACAGGCATTAATTATTACATATTATGGGTCTTTGTATGGATTTTAATCTACCATCTTATACATAGTCATTACTATATACAAATCTTTTCCATTTCTAGTATTCTTTATTTATAATTTCATCTAAGCTGTCAATATGTACCTGAATGTGATTTAAGTCACCTTTCCTATATTTAGTGTTTTTAATATACTTCTTCTATTTTTTATTTCTTCTGGCACCAAACCAGTTCACCTTCTACCTTTTTACTGTTTCACAACTTCTCTTTTTTGTGAACTTTTCTTTTATGGGACACATAAAGTCTGAAATTTATTTAAAACCCTGGGGAATTATTTATCTGTACTTTTAATCTATTGGGCAGTTTTCTTCACTGCCTGCTGTTTATATTGCCTCCTTAACTTTGTTTGGAGTGCCTATACATATTTTAATATTTTGCTTTTAATGTATCAAATTATTTGAATGGTATAATTGGAAAGCTAGTTGGTGGTAGAGGTGCTATGCTTTAGAACAGTGTATGTTTAAATCTCTCATCTTTAAAACCTTAGAAAACCTGTGATTTCCTTTTCCTTGGAACAATTCCTTGATCTCAAATTTCAGTGTCCTAGCAGTCTTTGGGACATATAAAATCCTTTATGTCACAACTCTGCTACTGAAATTTGAGGGTATTTGTTTACCCTCTTGTCTTCTACCCCACTTTATCCATCTATGGTAGCAGAACAGTAAAATGGCATACCTGCATGGTCATATCCCCTTATCCTTGTCTAGTTTACAGACTCTTATATTTTCTGGCCTTTTCCACTTCTAAGAGATGAAATTGACATAATAAAAGCTCTCTCCTAATAATTTTCATTGATAGGAATTAGAGATATTTAAGAGAGACAATAAACAGAACTTGCTGATACATAGAAAAGAGGAGCCAAGAAAAAGGGAGGCATCAAGGACAGTCATAACATTTTCTTGGATTTAAATACAAGGATGTTGATGTTGCCAGTCATTCGATGGAAAAGACTGGAGATCTAGCTGCCAAGGGTGAAGGGGGATAGAGGGCGTTTGTGGAGGTTATATTAAAGGTTCCATTTTGTACATATTAATATTGAGGAATTTCTGAACTATCCAAGTGAGTGTTTCATATATATCCTTGGATATGAGTCTGGAACTCAGGAAAAAGGTCTTGCTTTAATATAAGTTTGGGTTGGATTAGTATAATTTCAGTAATTAGAATCTTGGAAGTTGTATAAATAGAGATGAGGCAAGCTCTAAGAGGTCAGGTATTAGAGAAAGTGCAAAGGGGCTGAGGTAGGACGAAAACAAGTTGAACGCTTTATCTTTGAATTTTTTTTAAAAAGATTTGTTTATTAAATGTTGGCGAGGATGTGGAGAAAAAGGAACTCTTCTGCACTGTTGGTGGGAGTGCAAACTGTTCCAACCACTATGGAGAGCTGTGTGGAGATTTCTGGACCTACTAAACATAGAGCTTCCATATGATCCAGCAATTCCACTCCTAGGTATTTACCCAAAGGACACAGAAACATCAATTCCAAAGAGCACCTGCACCCCTATGTTTATAGCAGCACTGTTTACAATAGCTAAGCTTTGGAAACAACCCAAATGCCCAAAATTAGATGACTGGATCAAGAAGATGTGGTACATATATACCATGGAATATTATTCAGCATTCAAAAAAGATAAACACATGCAATTTGCAGCAACATGGATGGCGCTGGAAGGGATCATGCTCAGCGAAATAAGCCAAAAAGAAAAAGAAAAATACCGGATGGTCTCACTCATAGCAGGAATCTAGAAAACTTAAATAAGGGACCAGGAAAATGAATATAAGAAAGTGAAAATCAAAATCAACAAAAAACTATGAACCAGAGACACTTTTTGGGGGATGGGGGGCGGGAGGGGAAGGATTGGGGTCAGAATGGGGCGTTTGCAATTGTATGGGGGAATATAAAAATAAAATTTAAGATTAAAAAAAAAATAAATAAATAAAACACATGTCCAACTTAAAAAAAAAAAAAAAAGATTTGTTTATTTATTTATTTATACAAGCAGTGGGTACAGTCAGAAGCATGGGAGGGTGAGAGAATTCACCAGAGCCAGAGCGGGGAGCAGAGCAGGCAGAAGGACCGAGGTACACTGCTGAGGGGAGCAGCGGGCGGCAGGAGAGGTCTGCGCGCCATGTGGGACCCTCCTCTGGTGGCCGGGGATCGAACTGGCGCTGCAGAGGCTTTGGGCAGCCTCGCAATCCAGCGCTGATGTAGTGCACTATGTTTCAAAGACTGTCAATCAGTTAGTTCTTGTTATTTGGTAATATAAGAATTGAGTTGATTTTCTGATCACAATTTTTTTTAAAAAAGAGAGACTCTAATAACATACTTAGAGTGAGATAAAAATCTTTATTTTTTTTTAGTGTTTTAATGGCATAATCTTTTTTTAATCAAGATAACATTAGTTTACAATACTGTGAATGATTTAGGGGAGTAAGTTTGTTCCCATCCCCAACCTTCCTCCCCCTGGGAGGAAGTTTTCCAGTCCTATATTTAGGGCTTGATTTGGTTTAGCTTTGTCAGTTCCTTTGTTTTTTGGTCTATATTCCATGTATGAGTGATCATCCAGCATTTGTCTTACCCCTTCTGACCTACTACACTGAGCATAATATCCTCCAGTTCCATCCGTGTCACAAATAGCAAGAGGTCATCTTTGATTATAGCTGAATAGTGTATATATATGCCTATTGGGTATATATTCCACATCTTAGTCTGCTGTTCTGTCATTGGGTACTTAGATTGTTTCTATAACTTGACCATTATAAATAGGACAGCAAGGAAAGAAGGTGTGTGTGTGTGTATATCTCTTTATATATACCTTTAAAGGTATATATATGCCTTATATATAATTTATATATAAACCTTTATATGTATATAAAGGTGTAGATACATGCACAGGTATATATATACCTTTGAAGGGTATATATATATGTATAGGACATATATATCCTTTCAAATTCAGTAATTTTGTATTCTTCAAGTAGATAACTACAAGTGGAATTGCTGGATCATATGGTGTGTATTTTTTTTTTATTTTATTCAGTCTCATTGAAATGTCAAACATGGCCGACATGTGTGTGCTTTGCTTCAAGCTTATGGTTGTGGAAATTCCTTATCCAGAGAAAAATTAAACATACATTTTTCCCTTTAAAGAAGGGGTACCAGGGCCTCCCCTCATGGTGCAGGGGTTAAAAGTCAGCACTATCAAGCTATTGCCAGCCACTGCAGCATGAGTTCGATCCCCGATCCCCAGTGGCCAGGGAGAAACCCACATGGCGCTGCAAACCTCTCCTGACTCACCCACTGCTCCCCTCAGCAGTGTACTTCAGTAGATCTGCCTCTTCTGTCCCCAACTCTCTGGTGAATCCTCTCACCCCCCGTACCTCTGGCTTACAACCCAGTTCTTGTATGCATAAATAAATAAATCTTTAAAAAAAATGAAGAAGGGGTACCAGAGAATTTAAAGTACTAATTTTTTAGTTATTCCACTCTACCCTTTACCAATGTATTTTTTACTTATTTATATTTACATACATTTTATATCACTGTTCTTTTTTTTTTTTTTTAGATTTATTTATTTATTTATTTATTTATGCAAGCACCGGGTACAGTCAGAAGCGCAGGAGAACGAGAGAATTCACCAGAGCCAGAGCCAGAGCGGGGAGCAGAGCAGGCAGAAGTACCAAAGTACACTGCTGAGGGGAGCAGCGGGCGGCAGGAGAGGTCTGTGCACCATGTGGGACCCTCGTCCCCTGGCAGGGGAGCATCGGGGATTGAACCAGCGCTACAGAGGCTGCGGGCAGCTTCGCAATCCAGCGCTCAATCGCTGCGCCACCGGGGAGGCCCTATCACTCTTCATTTTTTTACAATGTTTGCTTTCTTTTCTCAGGTGTAGTCCTCATAGAATTTCCACCACTTGTTCACCTCCCCCTCCCCTGCAGAATGTCTCTGATTTATAGTTGTCTGTTTATTTTTGTTTTGTTTTTTATTGTTGTTATTTTTTCCCTAATGCATTATTTGGTTCCCCTATATTCCTGCTATAAGTGAAACCATCCAATATTTTTCTTTTTCCGTCTGACTTATTTCACTGAGCATAATAATCCCTTCTAACTCCATCCATGTTGCTGCAAATGACATTAGTTTATCTTTTTGATTGCTGAATGGTATTCCATTGTATTTTTGATCTTGAAATGTGCTGCTTAAAGTTAATTGCCTCTTTTGAAAGTGAGGATTTTAGGTAAGATCCTAGCCCAAAGAAAGAAAAAGCCTTCTCTTTGGGAACTAAAATCATTTTCTTGACTTAATAGTATATTTCCAACTGATAATTATATAGATTAGTGTGAGCTGATGATCTATAAGATAGGAAATTCTGGGGACCTCCCTAATGGCGCAAGGGGTTAAGATGTAGCACTATGAAGCTACCTGCAGCCACTGCAGCATGAGTTCCATCCCTAGCCAGGAGGTGACCTACATGGCGTAGCACACCTCTCCTGTCTCTCCCACTGCTCCCCTCAGCATTGTATTTCAGTCAGTCTGCCTGTTCTGCTCCCCACTCTGTCTCTGGTGAATCGTCTCACCCCCATACCTCTGGCCTGTAGCCCAGTTCTTGTATGCATAAAATAAATAAATATTTTTTTTAAAAAGATAGAAAATGCTTTAAAAATTTTTATATGGACTAAGGGTATTAAAAGCATTATCTAGAAATTCTTGCATATTCTAATACTTATACACAAATATTATTAGGAATTAAGAGGGTTTTTTCTCTTTTTGAAATATGTCCTTTAATATTTTTAAAAAATCTTTCAACTGGAGTTATTTCACTTAGTTTTTTCGTAGGAACCCAGTGAAATAAGTATGAATTGGCGTTATCACATATAAATAAATTAAAATTAAATTCCCCCAAAATTCACTGCTTTGAGGTAAATCACCTCATCTTGAGAATTAAATGACAGCTCCAGGGCATCAATTATTTGATATATACTACCCTTGGCCTCAATTCAGATACTTTCTTGTCTCTGATATTTTGAGGACTAAGATATACGTAAACTGAAGATCAAACAAGCTGCTCTGAAAATGAAGGGATCTGGAGAAAATGATACATCTTTGAAAGTGAGTCTTGAGAGGAAATGAATTGATTATATTTCATCTTCTATCTCAGGATCTGACTCTGCTTCTTGACGATTATACTGTAGGCTAAAAGAGAGGAGTGGAGGATAAAAGAATAGGTATATGATAATAGCTCAGACTATCATCTTTGATTTGAAATATTAATCTAAACACTTGTAAAAAGTATTAACTTTCGATAGCATATTGACTTATTCCAGAAAATAATACTGTCTTCCTGTGCCTGGGGAGATGTTAATCAAGCTGGCACATAGGCAGTCAATGTTAATTCATTCAACAAAACAGGTGTCTTTAAAAATATGCCTCTATTTATAAATACTTTTTAATACTTGATTATGAAATAGTTTTGGTGCAGAAAATTACCAAAACAAACAAATAAACAAAACAAGCCAAGCAAACTAATGGAAATAATCAAATTTTCCACCAAATTATTTTGTCCTCTAAAATTATTCTGGCTGCTACTCCTCCAAAATACATAAAACTTCTCTTAGTTAATCTCATCTGTTATTATTGCAACATTATTTGTAATAACCAAGGTATATATAATATATAATAAATATAATATGCATCACTTAGTAATGTTTCGATCAACAGCAGATCTCATATATACCTAAAGATGCATTTCTTAGAGTATATACCCACATAGGTGTACATGCAACTGAATTCTTTCCATCATAAAAAAAAAATAAGGAAATTCTTATTTTGCAACGAGGTGGATAAACCTAGAGGACATTGTACTAAGATAGGTAAACCAGACATCAAAAGACAAATACTACATGATCTCACTTATATGTGGAATCTAAAAAGTTGAGCTCATAAAAACAGAAAATAGAGTGGAGGGAGTACCAGGGATTAGAGACTCAAAGTATAGCATAGTGACTATAGTAAATATTATGCTTGAAATTTGCTAAGCGAGATCTCAAGTATTCTAACCAAAAAAGAAATGTAACTATGTGAAGTGATAGATGTGATAACTAACTTTGTGTTAATCATTGCTCAAAAAACGTATATCAAAGCATCACGGTGTACACCTAAAGTGTGTGCTATTTTTATTTGCCAATCATACCTCAATAAATTTGGATTACGATGAAAAAAATCACCTATTTGCTTAGCCACTGCTTGTAACTTAAATTCACAAGTGAATGCAACTGTTAGATATGTGTAATGATTAGTGTAGAAGCACTATATTTTGATATAAATATGGATGCACCGTTTAACAAATATGGATGAGCCATATTTTTTTTAATCTTTTTTTTAATTTATTTATTTGTTTATACAAGAACAGGGATACAGGCCAGATGTGCGGGAGGGTGAGAGGATTCACCAGAGTCAGAGCGGGGAACAGAACAGGCAGATCGACTGAAATACACTGCTGAGGGGAGCAGCGGGTGAGACAGGAGAGGTCTGCCACGCCATATGGGACCATCGCCGGCCGGCCAGGATCTAACGGGCGCTGCAGAAGCTGTGGACAGCTTCACAGCGCTGCGCTCAACTGCCTGCGCCACCAGGGGAGGCCCTGAACCATAATATTTTTAATTTTCACTATTACAACTTTAATACTATGGATATATTGCTGTAATAATGCCAGTTAACTTTTCTACATATATTTCATTTCTTTGCCATTTTGCACTTTTTTCCTAATAATCCCTTTATTCAGTTTTCCGCCTTACTAATTCATATTTTAATCTGTGTTTCATTTTATTTCTAGCTCATTTTGTTTGTGTTTTTAAATTTCAGCTTTCATTTATGAACATAATTGTACATGGGTCCACATGTGTCAATATTTATATAAACATTTAAAATATTAAAAATAGATACTGTATTAAATGTGTATTAATAAGAATTATTTATATTTAATCATTAAGCACCAAAACAGTTTCTTTTAGAAAAGCATGTTTCTTTTATTATATATAATACTCTTTGAGGCTATTAATTATATTTATTTAAAGTCTTATTGTCTTTCTCCATGTCCATTTAATTTTATGTTAATTTTATTGCAGTTTGACTTTAGCAATTCCAACCACCTTGACCCCTCCCATGTTTTTTGTTTCTGAAAAGAGAAAAATTCTTAGGAAATTTTTATTCTGCACTTTGAAAAGTGGGTAGCATTTCTTTGGCTTGCGTGAGAGTGACTGAAAGCTTTGCTCTAAGTTCTGACTGCTGTAGACTCATCTGTGTTGCCAGTGAATGCCTAAGGACAGGTAAAACTTCTGGGTCACTTAACTTCAGGATATTAACTCCTTGAAGCTTCTTTATGACTGTACAGTGCCCAGGGCTCTTGTCAGATTCATCAGCTCAGTCTAGGGGTGCCTAGTATGAAAATGACCACTTCACAGAATTGTGTTGTTTTGTTTATTGGGAAGTGGGGAATTCTCAGAGTGAATTGCTGCAATGATAGAGAAATTATCTCAGCCAAAATGTGCATTTCCCTCATCACCACTGAGGTTAAATATTATTTTCTTTATTTTTTTATCAAGCACTAGTATCTAAAGCTTATGAATCATATGTTTATATTCTTTACCTGCTTCCCATTGTGTGTTATATTTGTTTTTTGAATGATTTACAGAAAATTTTTACTTTGTAGGGCCTCCCCTGGTGGTGCAGCAGTTGAGCGCTGGGCTGAGAGGCTGCCCGCAGCCTCTGCAGCGCCAGTTCGTTCCGCAGCCGCCTGCGACGGTCCCACACAAAAAAAAAATTTACTTTGTATCTTTAAAAATACTTCAGTGCTTTGCCTTTTTAACATTCAGAATGTTTAAGTCCATTGTGGTTAAATTCACCCATTGTTTTCCTTTCTGGCTTCTTCCTTTTCTAGCTTTTGCTTTTTTTTTTTTTAGAGATTTATTTATTTTTTATGCAAGAGCTGGGGTACAGGTCAGAGGCCCGGGAGGGTGAGAGGATTAACCACAGACAGAACAGGGAGCAGAACATGCAGAATGACCAGAAAGCACTGCTGAGGGGAGTAGCAGGAGAGACAGGAGAGTTCTGCAGTGCCATGTGGGAATCTATCTCCCTGGCCAGCCGGGAATTGAACCCGTGCTGCAGAGGCTGCGGACAGCTCCACAGTGCAGCGCTCAACCTGCTGCGCTGCCAGGGAGGCCCTCTAGCCTTTGCTTTTTGAAAATGTTTAAGAAAGTTTTCTTTCCTTCACCCAAGGTTATGTAGTTGTTTATCTTTACCTCCCATACTTTTTATTTTGACATTTTAGAACTTTAATTTGGAAAAAAATAACTTTAATTTGCCTGGAATTTAATTTGATAAATGACGTAACAGGGGAAAGAACACATTAAACATTTTATTCTTTCCCAAATGGTAATTTCTGACTAGTCCGTAATTTCCCCAGTAACTTCTATTATCTTCTCTGTCATAAACCAAGTTTACATATATTCATGTGTCTTAATGTCCCAGACATTCAGTTCTCTTCAGTTTACATATCACTTAATTGCATAATTAAGTAATAAGAAAAAATACAGTTACATGGTCTCTTTTTTTCATATTGCTCTATAAAAGGACTGGTCACTTGTATTAGTCCTATTCAGGAAACAAACTCACTCTTTATCCTTACGTATGTACTTATTCAAATATTTTAATCTCTATTCACAATTCTCTTTCTTGTACTTTATCAACATTTAGTCATCTCTTCCTTTTCCATTGTATTGAAATAGGTGAATTTTTATTTTCCTAGTATGAATATAAGTATGTAAATATCCTGCTTTATTTACATTCCCAAAGTTTTTTCTTACAAGATTTAATTTTATCCTACATACCTTTGATTCAAAATGATTTTTCATTTTTATTTTTTGACTCATAAGTTATTTAGAATTCTACTTCATTTCCAAACATATGGGCTTTTTGTTTCTTCTACAATCTCCTATTTGTGGTTGGATTATTATTATTATCCCTAGCTTAATTGCACTTAGGTCAGAAAACATATGCATGAAAGCTGTCTGATTTCAATCCTTTGAGATTTGTTGAGATATGCCTTCTACCCTGGCATATGGCATTTTTCCTAATTGCTCTATGTGTGCTTGAAAAAATGTTTATTCTACAGTTTGTTTACATGGTCCTATATATATTTGCTCATCATTTGTTTATTATGTTCAAATTTTATATATTCTTAACTGTTTTTCTTGGCCTGTTACTGAGAAAAGTGTGCTTCATCTTTAGCAATGAGAAATATCTCTTTGTGACTATGGATTTGTTTATTTCTCCTTATAATTGGTCATTAAGCTGTATGATTTTATTTAGTTTTTCCTAAACTTGTAGGGAAAAAATTAGGTATATGTTCATGAATTCAAAGAGCAAATTAAGTAATGAATATTTTCCTTTAAATACACATGGATAAAATTAAGGGGGCTTGGGCAATGGTAGTAGAATGAAGCTGTTGGGCTCACCTCCCCACATACTCACAGCAAGATGCAACAGAACAAAGCTAATAGATTCTGAAGGAAAAACAAATGATTAAAACACACACTATAAGTAATGTCCACAGGGGGATCCTAATGACCAATAATAGGAGCCACGCAGGTAGCCCCACATAGATGGGCACGGTAAGCCCCAGCAGCCCCATGGCTCCTACAACACCATAGTGGAACCTCAGTAGAAAAAAAAGGATTTGAGGTGAATGTGACCATAATAACCATATGTGGTGTTAAAATGGGCTCAGGGGAGCGTCCCCCAGGTGCACCATATTTGAGAGAGGGAGGTTCGCGTCTGGATCTCACCAGAACTGTGTGGAACTGAGAAAGGGCTGTACCTGCAGTCAGTGAGCATGGAGCGTCCCCCAGATGCACCATCTTAGAGACAGGGAGTGTGCATCCAAACCTCACCAAAACTGTCAGAGTTTCTGACATCCCAGAAGGAGCTCACCAAAGGGATGCCGGCCAGTACCAGTGACAGAGTCCCAATGCATAGGACAAATCAGAAACAAGCAGCAGGGAGAAGAAAAACTACAAGCAACCAAGCAAGCCCTCAGGGAAAGGACACACCCCAAAAAGAAAATCAACCACAAAACTGCAACAACAGTGACTTGGAAAAACTTCAAAGCCTTCCCGATAGAGAATTTAAAATTGCCATGATTAAAAAACTGAAAGAAGTCGAAATGACATGGGGAAAATAATCAACGATCAGAAGAATGAAATAGAGTCCTTAAAGACGGAAGTGAAAGAAATGCAGGAGATCAAAGGATTAATAAAGGAGGAGCTGAAGAACTCTGGGAAAAGCAATGAAAGCAGAATAGATGAAATGGAAGAACAAATAAGTACTCTCAAAGACACAGAAATAAAAAGAATCAAAACAGAAAAGGAAAGAGAAGTACGACAGAAAAAGAATGAAGAAAGACATCAGGAACTATCCAACTCCATGAGGAAAGGAAATATAAGTGTAATAGGGATCGAATAAGGACCTTCCCAGACAAATAAAAACTCCAGAATTTCATTACGACTAAACCCCCACTCTA
Source organism: Talpa occidentalis (assembly GCF_014898055.3). Classification (NCBI taxonomy): domain Eukaryota; kingdom Metazoa; phylum Chordata; class Mammalia; order Eulipotyphla; family Talpidae; genus Talpa; species Talpa occidentalis. Next base: position 75,728,411 of record NW_023601322.1, on the reverse strand, counting down.
AGAAATACTACAAGGAGTCCTAAAACCGGATCCAACACAGGGATGAATAAGAATGAAACAAGACAAAAAATAAACCCACAGAAAAGACAAATAAAATGGCAAATGCAGACACTAATGTATCAATATTAACTGTAAATGTAAATGGACTAAACTCCTCAATAAAAAGACAGAGTCACGGGCTGGATTAAGAAACAAAACCCAACCTTTTGCTGTCTCCAGGAAACACATTTAACTACAAAAGATAAAAATAGAATGAAAGTAAAAGGATGGAAAACAATCCTACAAGCAAATGGACCAAAAAAGAAAGCAGGAACAACTATATTTATATCAGATAAAACAGATTTCAAACTCAAAAAGGTAAAAAGAGACCCAGACAGTCACTACATTAAGATCAAAGGGACAATACATCAAGAACACTCATTAACATATACTCGCCACATGAAGGCTCACCAAAATACATCAGACAACTATCATCATCTCTAAAAACAGACATCTATCAACAATGAATAGCTCAATGAGACAAAAAATAAGTAAGAACACTAAAGCTCCAAACAAGGGACTTAACAAGACATCTATAGAACACTACACCCAAAAAATTCTGAATACACATTTTTCTCAAGCGCACATGGTTCATTCTCCAGGATTGATCACATACTGGGACACAAAACAAACATCAACAGATACACTAAGACTGAAATCATACCAACCATCTTCTGACGATGAAGGCATCAAACTAGAAATAAACCATGAAAAGAAGGCAAGGAATTCTCCTGCCTCCTGGAGAATGAAACCCACTAGACTAACAAGGAGATCAAAGAAGAAATTAAAAAATTCTTTGAGTTGAATGACAATTATCCATAAGATAATTCACCACAACCAAGTAGGATTTATTCCAGGGACACAAGGATGGTTCAACATCTGAAAATCAATCAATGTAATCCAACACATCAACAGAAAGAAATATAAAAACCATATAATAATATCAACAGATGCTGAGAAAGCTTTCGACAAAGTACAACACCCATTTATGATAAAGGCCTTTGAAATTCTTAGGATACAAGGAACATACCTCAACATCATAAAGGCCATCTATGACAAGCTCATAGCCAATATTCTCAATGGTGAAAAGTTGAAAGCATTTCCATTAAGATCTGGAACAAGACAAGGATGTCCACTCTCACCACTGCTTTTCAATATAATTCTGGAAGTCCTAGCCAGAGCAATAAGACAAGAGAAAGACATACAAGGAATCCAAATAGGGAAGAAGTAAAACTATCACTATTCACAAATGATGTGATAACATACATAGAGAACCCCCAAAACTCCACAGAAAAACTAATCAAACCAATCAGCTTAGTAAAGTAGCAGGATACAAAATCAACACATAAAAATCAGTAGCCTTTCTACATGCAAACAATAAATCTGAAGAAGAAGAAATCAAGAAAACCATCCCTTTTATTATTGAAACAAAAAAAAAATCAAATACTTCAGAATAAACCTAACAAAAGAGGTAAAGGACCTATAAAAAGAAAACTATAAAACACTGTTAAAAGAAATAAAAGAAGACACAAAGAAATGGAAAGACATACCCTGCTCATGGATTGGAAGAATTAACTTTATCAAAATGGCCATCCTACCAAAAGCAATTTACAGATTCAGTGCTATTCCAATAAAAATTTCAACAACATTTTTCAAAGAACTAGAACAAATATTGATGAAATTCATATGGACCCACCAAAAACCCCGAATAGCCAAAGCTCTCCTGAAAAAAAAGAAGGAACAAGAACAGACACACGGACCAATGGAACTAAATAGAAAATCCAAAAATAAACCCACAGATTTACAGTCAACTAATCTTTGACAAAGGAGCAAAAAATATGCAGTGGAGCAAAGAAAGTTCATTCAATAAATGGTGCTGGGAAAACTGGGCCGCTACATGCAAAAAATGAAGCTTGACTACCACCTCACACCATACACAAAAACCAACTCAAAATGGATTAAATAACTAGACATAAGACCTGAAACCTTAAAATATAGACAAGGAGGGCCTCCCCTGGTGGCGCAGCGGTTGAGCGCTGGGCTGCGAGGCTGCCCGCAGCCTCTGCAGCACCGGTTCATTCCCCAGCCGCCGGTGAGGGTCCCACAAAAAAAAAAAAAATATGTGTATGTGTGTGTGTGTGTGTGTGTGTATATAAACATCTTTAAAGACAGTAACATCTTTAAAGACATATCACCCAAAGCAGTAATAGTAAAGGCAAAATAAACAGCTGGGACTACATCAAATTAAAGAGCTTACTCTTTTTTTTTAATTTTTTAAAGATTGATTTATTTATACAAAAACTGAGGTACAGGGCCTTCCCTGGTGGTGCAGGCAGTTGAGTGCAGCGCTGTGAAGCTGTCTGAGCAGCCTCTGCAGCGCCAGTTCGATCCCAGCTGGCCTGCGAGGGTCCCACATGGCACGGCAGACCTCTCCTGTTGTGCCCGCTGCTCCCCTCAGCAGTGTATTTCGGTTGATCTGCCTGTTCTAGTCCCCACTCTTTCTCTGGTGAATCCTCTCACCCTCCCGCGCCTCTGGCCTGTACCCCAGTTGTATACCTAAATAAATAAATCTTTTTAAAAAATTAAAAAATAAAAAAAGAACCAGGGTACAGGTCAGAGGTGCGGGAGGGTGAGAGAACTCACCAGAGAGAGCGGGGACCAGAACAGGCAGACGACCAAAGACACTGCTGAGGGGAGCAACTGGCAAGGCAGGAGAGGTCTGCTGTGCCATGTGGGAATCTCCCTGGCCGGCCTGGAATTGAACCCATGCTGCAGAGGCTGCAGATAGTGCTCAACCCGCTGCGCCACCAGGAAGGCCCTAAAGAGCTTCTGTACAGCAAAAAAGACAGTAACCAAAACAAAGAGACCTCACCAATTGGGAGAAAATTTTTGCACACAACACTAATGATAAAGGACTAATCACAAAAATCTACAAAGAGCTGACGAGACCCAACAAAAAGTAAATAACGCAGTCAAAAAATGGGCAGTAGATTTAAAAAGAAACTTCTCCAGGGCCTCCCTGGTGGCGCAAGGGGTTAAGCACTGCACTACGAAGCAATCCACAGCCTCTGAAGCACGAGTTCGATCCCTGGCCGGCCAGGGAAAAACCCACATGGCAAAGCAGACCTCTCCTGTCTCCCCCGCTGCTCCCCTCATCAGTGTATTTCAGTTAGCCTGCCTGTTATGTTCCCCTCTCTGTCTCTGGTGGATCCTCTCATCCCCCCCACCACCACCGTATCTTTGGCCTGTACCCCAGCTCTTGTATGCATAAATAAATAAATCTTTAAAAAAAAGAAACTTCTCCAAAGAGGAAATGCAAATAGGCAACAGGCATATGAAAAAATGTTCAACATCACTTGTAATCAGGGAAATGCATATCAAAACTACAATGAGATACCACCTTACACCAGTGAGAATGGCACATGTTAAAAAACTAGCAACAACAAATGTTGGAAAGGATGTGGAGAAAAAGGAACTCTCCTGCACTGCTGGTGGGAGTGCAAACTGGTCCAACCACTACGGAAAGCTGTGTAGAGGTTCCTCAGTCTGCTAAAGATGGAACTTCAATATGATCCAGCAATTCCACTCCCAGGTATTTACCCAAAGGACACAGAAACATTAATCCAAAAGTGCACCTGCACCCCTATGTTTATAGCAGCACTGTTTGCAATAGCTAAGCTATGGAAACAACCCAAATGCCCAAAGATAGATGACTGGATCAAGAAGATGTGGTACATATACACAATGGAATATTACTCAGCAATCAAAAAAGATAAACTCATGCCATTTGCAGCAACATGGATGGAGCTGGATGGGATCATGCTCAGCAAAATAAGCCAGAAAGAAAAAGAAAAATACTGGATGGTCTCACTCATAGTAGGAATTTAAAAAACCTAAATAAGGGACCGGGAAAAAGACTAATAATAATAATGTAAAAATCAAAATCAACAAGCAACAATAAACCAGAGACATACTACAGGGGGTGGGGTGGGGGCTGAGAGGGAGTAAGATCAAAACGGTGCGGGGGAGGGGAATTGTATGGGGACTATAACCAGATGAAAATTCATACGTTGTGCAAAAAATGAAAAATGATGTAAAAAATATATAAAAGAAAATAAGAAAAAATAAATAAACCCTAGGGATATGGAAGCATTCAGAGTCTTCCTGGAAACCTTTTAGCAACTGACACAAGGCCAAACTTTGCAATGTCACCTTTTCTTCCTGTTTGACGAGAATTCATTACAAAAAGATTTCTCTGTGTATGTGTGGTTAAATTATTAAAACTGTCATGCAATGAAAAAAATAACCATATGTGCTGTTAAAATGGCTGTCTTTTTCCTTTAGGGGAACAGACATTGAAATAGTCATTTGTTATTAATATGTCTTTTACTGAAATGTTGCCAGAATTTCTCCCATCCAGGTACATGTCCTTTTGCAAATGATTAAGCAACTAATTATTCTTCCTTAACCTCTCCACTAGGTTAAATGTCACATTGATTGATAAGCTTTTAACTGGTTTGTGCTGCTTTCTCAACCAGCTATGTGGTTCTTATAAAATGGTGTGTTATTATTTTCATTTTATTTACATATTAGGTCACAAACATGAAAAAAAGACTGAGCCTTTTGCTTCCTGTGTCCTTGTGAAGTCTTTACCCCTATTCTCATAAAGATTGAGTAGAAGTACTCAGTGAAATAAGTTAGAAGGAAAAAGAAAAATATCAGATAGTTTCACTTACAGGAGAAATATAGGGGAACCAAATAAGGGAGCAGAAAAAAAAAGACAATACTAGCAGGCAACTATAAATCAGAGACATTCATCAAGGGAGGGGGAGAGATTAAAACAGGGGCAGGAAGAGCACAAAAGACTGTGGTGATGGTTCACTGGTGAGTTGGTGATAGGAATTTTATGGGGACTACACCTGAGAGGAGAAAGCAAATGGTACAGAAATGAACAATAATGTAATAGATATAAAAATAAATATTAAAAAAAAAGGTTGAGCATAATAAATATTTCCCATGATTTATGATTTCCATTGCTGTTAAACTACAAGAAATTACTTTTACCTGCTAATGCTCCCTTTTCTCCATCTGTAGATATGTTAAAAAAATAATAACTTTTCTTGATAAATTCCATCTTTTGAGATTGTATTTTTTCAGTTGGTGCATAGCAAACTAAGTAATAGTTATGAAACAATACCAGTTTGATACTAAAGCCGAATTTGAATACCTGCTGTCTTATTGTATATCAGAAGAGAGAAGTTGAAAAACAAAGCGGGCGTCAATTATAGCTTTTGAAGTTTGGGACAGAAAGCAGTTCTAATAATTAAGTCTTGTTGCAAAGAAAAGGACCTTCTTCACTGCAACGTCAAAGTATATCAAGCTGGAAAGCGTGAAAATAGCCTTGTGAGCCCTCTGAACAGCTGGCTCATCACAGTAAAGCAAGAGACCAAGGCTGCCAAGAATGGAGGACACTTATACTCACCAACTTTAAAAAGTTGGCTTTGACCTTGAGAGAACATTGCTGAGTATAGGGGTAATAGATCAATGGGGAAGCTTGATAAAGCAATAACCATAATCCTTGAACTATTTAATCCACTAGGATAATTTTATGGTTTTTCACTCCTTAATAATTTTAAATGACTCATAAACTTGTTGAATAGAAGTAAGATCATCTTACTATTATAAACTACATAAAAATATTTTACACAAAGACAACCAGATTGCATGCCAAACAAGACAGTCTTACAAAAGTGCTATTATCTACTCATTCATATAATGCTATTCAGAAACTTTCCACGAGAGTAAAATGCAATATTCAGGTACCCTAAAGGAGTGAATCATGAACATACTGTCACTAGGAAAATCTAGCTTTTTGTAAGATAACTTTAAGAAAATTTTTAATCCTGGATATTATCATTATAATTATCTCCCTAAAATGTATTGGATTACACTATTTTACTGTAGTATTTACTCAGTTACCTAAAAACTTAAATTCAAAAAATCCTAATTACCATTCCAGACTCATTATGATTAGACCTTAAATTACCTCTCCGGCTCTACTCCACTCTTTATTCTGATCAGCCTTCCTGTTATTTTTTTCTGCTTTCCAATCTGCTTAGGTAAGTCTGTATCCCCTATTTCAAGTTGTACTGTTCTCTCACTCTGCAGTGATTGTCCCTATATTTTTTGTCAATGAAAAGTGAAGACGTTGGGCCTCCCCTGGTGGCGCAGCGGTTGAGCACTGGGCTGCAGAGGCTGCCAGTGCCGGTTCATTCCCCAGCCTCCAGCAAGGGTCCCACACAAAAAAAAAAAAGAAAAGAAAAAGTGAAGACGTTGCTCAAATGAAACATCTTCTTGCAAATCTTACTGGATTCTCACAATTAGAATGCATTTTTTCTCTTGCTCCAGGCTCATACAGCACAGTGTTTGTGTTTCTATTTGATGCTTACTTCATTGTCTCTCCCATAGATTTCAAGGTCATTATGGACAGGGTCCATGAATAATTGATCTTATGTTCTCAAAGCTGAGCAGTAACTTGCATTTATTTGTTCATTATTCTATGCAAAATGCTATTCACTTGAGGTCATTGCCCCTTACATGAGTTAAGTGCTTAATATATATATATATATATATAACAAATACAATCTCAAAAGATGGAATTTATCGAGAAAAGTTACATTTTTTTGTTTTACATATCTACAGATGGAGAAAAGAGAGCATTAGCAGGTAAAAGTAATTTCTTGTAGTTTAACAGCAATGGAAATCATAAATCATGGGAAACATTTATTATGCTCAATCTTTATTTTTTAATATTTATATATATTCAACATAGATATGTTGAATGACTATATGATAAGGGAGGGGTCTTTGTTCTCTGTCATTGATAATGAGCTGTCAGCATCGTAAATAGTATATGATTATTAGAAAATCTGACATACAGAATGAGAGAATTATTTCAAAATGTTGTATTTGGGGGTCCTTTTGAGGAAAATAAATACAGGTGGGATGGAAGAGCCTTAGAGGGTCCCTATAGCTGCTTTATGACATTATTTAACAGTGAAATTATCTTCTCATTTGGCCTGAGTCTTTTTTTTTCTTACATTGTTATTTTACATTAATTGGTTTCTTCCCCCAGGTATAGTTCTCATAGTTTTCCTACCCCATATCACCCATGAACCGTCACCATCTTCCCTGTGTTCTTCCCTTCTCTGAATTGACTCCCCTCCCTTCCCATCTTTTGCTGTGTGCCTCAGATCTGTGGTCAGCTTGCTACTTTTGTCTTTTTCTTGACCTTTTATTTGGTTTCTCTGTATTCCGCATATAAGTAAAACCATCTGATACTAATATTTTTCCTTCTGGATTATCTTGGCTAACATAATCCCTTCCAGCTCCATCCATGTTGCTGCAAATGGCATGAGTTTGTCTTTTTTGATAGCCAAGTTATTTTCCATTGTATGAATATAACACAACTTTTTGATCCATTCATCTATTTTGTGGCATTTGGGTTGTTTACATATCTTGGCTATTGTAAATATTGCTGCAGTAAACATAGGAGTGCAGGTTTTCTTTCGAATTAGTGTTTTGTGTTCTTTGGGTAAATTCCTATGAGTGGAATCACTGGATCATACGGTAGATCCATTTTTAGTGTTCTGAGGAACTTCTACAGTTTTCTATAGTGGCTGAACCAGTTTACATTCCCACCAGCAGTGTAAGAGTGTTCCTTTATCTCATCATCCTTTCTAGCATTTGTTGTTTCCAGTTTTTTTTAATGTGGGCCATTCTCACTGGTCTGAAATGGTATCTCATTGTGGTTTTGATTTGCATTTCCTTGGTAATTAGTGACGTTGAACACATTTTCATATGTCTGTTTAGCCTGAGTCTTGAAGGATAGAATCCTGAAGACTTCTTGTTCGCAGACCAGCCACAATCCCTAGGGGACTGCTGCTGATTCAGTCTTAACAAGTGGTCAGAAGAGAAGACAGAAGAGGAGTGTTAGTGAAAAGGTTGTAGGTCAGGTCTCCTAAGAAACAGACCCCAGTGTGGGAGTAAATGTGTAAGTTTTTTGTTTGGGCAAATAATTGTGAGAGAAAAATGGGAAGGGTGGCTGAAAAAAACTACAGGATCACAATGCAAATCCTTCCCTCAGTGAAGGAGAGATCTAAGGAAAGTTCCCCAGACTGTCAGAAGATTCCTGTGTCCTGAGCAACCCACCTTTTTTAGTATCCTGTCATGCTCCATCATGGGCTGGGAGCAGCCCATGAGAAGTGCTGCCCCAATACAAACGCAGCCATGGGATGCAGACACATCATCTCAGAGCCTTGGTCAGTTATGATCCCATCTCAGAGTCCTGTGAGATAATGCAATCTCATGGGAGCCACAATAGCACTGATAACTGTCCTTGAAGGTGACAGAGTTTGATTTCTTCATGTTTTATTTCAGATTCTGAGGCAGGGAATATAGATTAGAACAGCATAGGCAGCAGCCTTATTGTGGTGAAGTCCAGCAGAAAGAGGAACAATGGCATTTGCAGCTTAGACAGTATCTCAGTACTCATTTGAGAGCCATAAGGAGAAAGGTAGGAATTGAATTAATTGAAAATGCATTCACAATAGCAAGAAAATTAATCCCATATGCCCATAAATATAAATGAGTCTAAATGCCCTGATATTCCTTTGTATAAGATGTCAGTTTTCTGCCTGGGCGATCAAGGAACATCAGAGACAGTTGAGCGTGTGCCTATCTGGATACAGGCAAACATTTGTAAGCAGAGAAGTTGGAATTGGACATCCAGACTCCTAAAGTCTGAGGAGGGAGTAAAAGGCCAGCAGAAAAAGGTGCATAACCCAGGTAAGGGAACTACAATGTAGAGGTTTTCCAAGTAGCAAATCTCTGGAAAGAAAGCATCAACTTTAAACCCCTGCCATGTAAAGAGATTTTTTCCATCATGTCAGTCAATTCCTGTTCACTCCCCTTCTGCTTTGCCTCTGTTTTGAATTTTCTGGATAAGAAACTAATTACCAAGTAAAGGGAGGAAAGTTTCTTAACCTAAGGTGGAGTAAGGAAGAGAGGTGCAGACCTTTCCTTCTCCTGCTTCCTGTCTGCCAAAAACTCTAGCTGGAAGAAGAGAGATTTAACCTTGAATGAAGCTGGAAGCCTTATTACGTTGGATTGGACATTTCAAATGCCAAACAGAAGTCTTGTCCCTGAAAGTAACCCCAATGCTTTCTACTACCTAAGAGTGACCTTAATAGACATAGGATCTGCAAGAAGATGTGCTGTGTATACACAATGGAATATTATTCAGCAATCAAGAAAGATAAACTCATGCCAATCGCAGCAACATGGATGGAGCTAGAAGGAATTGCTCAGTGAAATAAGCCAGAAGGAAAAAGAAAAATACAGGATGGTTTTTCACTTATAGCAGGAATATAGGGGGACCAAATAAGACATCAGTGTAAAAAACTATTAACAATACAAAACACAACAAAGCAAAAACAGACAATTATAAATCAGAGACATACTGCAGGGGAAGAGGAGAGAGAGGGAGAAGAGGGAGGGAGGGAGGAGCACAGGGGACTGAGGTGATGGTGCACGGGTGCATTGGCAAAGGAAATTCTATGGGGACTACACCTGAGGGGGTGGGGGGAAGCAAATATTGATTAAAAATGAACAATGATGTAAAAAATGTAGAAAAAATTAAGACTAAAAAATTAAAAAATAGTGAAATATAAAAAAATAGACATAGGATCTGTCTGAATTTTTATTTAATGAAGGCTAAGAACTAGTTCTACCAGTTCTACTGAACAATCTTTACACTAACAATGGGACATGAAGTGAATTTGTCTTCTTATTACATCTTATGAGTTTCTGCTTATTTTATAAATCTGTTAAATAAGACAGGCATCGTGAATAAGATCTGATGATTGGAACAGATGTGATTATGATTTTTGGAATTATACAAGAAAACAAAATGTCTCAAATGCCTACTTCTGAGTAAATAGACAATGTACATGAGTGAATTTTCTTTGCAGATAAGATAGTTAAATATTGCCATACATAATCATTTTAATGAAATATTTTCCTCAGTTGAATCTAAGATTTCAGATTGTGAGCTCTGGTTCGTTACCATACTTACCTGTATCCTGATGAAATTGAAACTATGATCTCCATTTTCCTTCCTTCTTCAGAAGCTGCTGAGTCTGCTACAGTCTCTGGCAAAAGAATAATCAGATGATTTATTAAGCACTGCATCTGACTTTTTTTTAAGTTAATGTCAGTTTTGTCATTGCTGGGAATCCTATGTGTTGTTTTTTTTTCCCCAAATATGTGAGATAAATGTTTGCTTTTTTTTTAAAGATTTATTTATTTATGCATACAAGAGCTGGGGTACAGGCCAGAGGTGTGGGAAGTGAGAGGATTCACCAGAGACAGAGTGGGGAGCAGACCAGGCAGATTGACCGAAGTACACTGCTGAGGGGAGCAGCAGGCA
>NW_023601322.1:75608915-75717783 GCF_014898055.3 Talpa occidentalis | reverse complement strand
TGGGAAGTTAGCCCACGCCAGGCCCCTTCCAACCAGCAGTCTGAGCCCACAGAGGGAGCAGGCACCCACGTCCGGGGCAGACCGGGCACACAGAAGAGTGTGCCTGAGACCAGATGCGCAGGGACTGCGTCACACTTCGCCAGTTTAGAACAGGGACATTTCTTCAGTAAAGACTGCCTAAAACCAGCAGAAAGCTCCCAGAAGCCAGAGATGGTTCCTGGAGGAGCCAGAGGGGAGCGGAGAAGTTCACCCAAGATGACGGCCAGTCCGAGCAACACAGTGTCCCAATGCATACGACAAATTAGAAAACAGACAGTAGGAGTAGAAGAACCACACGCAAACCTAACAACACCTCAGGAAAGAAGCACACCACAAAAAGAAAACCACCCTCCTGATTGCAACAACAGTAACTTGGAAAACTTCTGAGCCTTCCAGAAAGAGAATTTAAAATTGCCCTGATTAAAAAAGTGACAGAAGTCATAAAGGAAAACAATGATCAGAAGAAGGAAATTGAGTCCCTAAAGAGGGAAAAACAATGGTCAGAAGAATGAAATTGAGTCCCTAAAGAGGGAAAACAATGTCAGAAGAATGAAATTGAGTCCCTAAAGAGGAAGTAAAAGAAATGCAAGAGATCAAAGAATTAATGAGAACTAAAGAACTCTGGAAAAGCAAGGAAAGCAGAATAGATGAAATGGAAACGAATAAGTACTCTTGAAGACACAGAAATAAAAAGAACCAAAACAGAAAAGGAAAGAGAAGTACGAAGGAAAAAGAACGAAGAAAGACTTCGGAACTATCTGACTCCATGAGGAAGGAAATATAAGAGTTATAGGAATTCCAGAAGGAGAGGAGAGAGAGTAGGAACGAGAAAATATTCCAGAGAGATCATTGAAGAGAACTTCCCAAATGCAAGAAGGAGCTGAAAAATTGATATACAAGAAGCAAGAAGAACACCAAACTTCACGATGAAAGGAAAAACACAGCAAGACACATAATAGTAAAGCTCCCAAGAATCCAGGACAAGGAAAAAAATAATGAAGCTGACAAGAGGGAAGAAACAGATAACATTCAAAGGAAAACCAATCAGGCTGACATCAGACTTCTCTAAAAACACTTACGGCAAGGAGAGAGTGGAGGACATAGTCAACAGACTCCAAGAAAACAGATGCCAACCAAGAATACTCTATCCCGCAAAGCTCTCCTTCCTCTTGAAGAAAGAATATGGACCTTCTAGACAAAGAGAAACTCTGGAATTTCATTACGACTAAAACCCCACTCCAAAAAATACTACAAGGAATCCTAAAGCCAGAACCTCAGAGGGACGAATAACAATGAAGAAGACCAAAAAAAAAAGTTATTAAAAGAATAAATAAATAAAATCAAAGGAAGACAAAACACAATGGCAAATACAGATGCTAACATATCAATATTAACTCTAAATAAATGGACTAAACTCTTCAATAAAAAGACACAGAGTTGCAGCCTGATTAAGAAACAAAACCCAACCTTTTGCTGTCTCAGGAAACACATTTAGCTACAAAGATAAAAAATAGGCTCAAAGTTAAAGATGGAAAACAATCCTACAAGCAAATGGACCAAAAAAAAGAAAGCAGAAACAGCTAACTTAATCAGATAAAACAGACTTCAAACTCAAAAAATAAAAAGAGACCCCAATGGTCACTACATTATGACAGGGGACAATACTCAAGAAGAAATAACACTCAGTAACATATACCCACCAAACGAAGGAGCACCCAAATATATCAGACAACTGTTGTCCTCTCTGAAAACAGACATCAGAGAAAACACATACGTAGTGGGAGACTTCAACACACCACTATCAACAATGGATAGATCAACAAGACAAAAAATAAGTATAAGAAACTAAAGCTCTAAATAAGGACTAGAGCATTGGGCTTAACAGACATCTATAGAACATTAAACCCCAAAAAAAACGGAGTACACATTTTTCTCAAGCGCACATGGATCATTCTCCAGGATCGATCACATACTGGGGCACAAGACAAACATCAACAGATACACCAAGATTGAAATCATACCAACCATTTTTTCTGACCATGAAGGCATCAAACTAGAAATAAACCATAAAGAAGGCAAGGAACTATTCTACCTATGGAGATTAAAAACCACACTACTGGAAGACCACTGGACTAACGAGGAGATCAAAGAAGAAATTAAAAAATTCTTTGAATTGAATGACAAGGAGGACAATAATATCCTAAATGTATGGGATGCAGCAAAAGCAGTAATAAGAGGAAAAATATATAGCAATAGAAGCTCACATCAAAAAACAAGAAAGAACTCAAAGACACAACCTAATCTCGAAGCTCAAAGATCTACAAAAAGAACAACAAATAAACCCCAAAACCAGTAGAAGAAAAGAAATAATAAAAACCAAAGTAGAAATAAATGAAATTGAAACTAAAAAAACAATCCAAAAGATCAATGAAACCAAGAGCTGGTTCTTTGAAAAAATCAATAAAATAGACAAACCCCTAGCCAGGATCACAAAGGAAAAAAGGGAGAAAGCACAAATAAACAGGATCATAAATGAAAGAGGAGAAATCACAACGGACACAGCAGAAATCAAAAGAATAATCAGTAAACTACTATGAACAGCTATATGGAAACAAGTTCAACAATCTAGAGGAGATGGACAAATTCCTACAACTCTACAATCACCCAAAGCTAGATAAAGAAGAAATAGAACACCTAAACAGACCAATTACAAGCAGCAAAATTGAAATGGTAATCAAAAACCTTCCCAGAAGCAAAAGCCCAGGACCTGAAGGATTTACAAATGAATTCTACCAAACATTCAGAGACGAATTAGTGCCTATCCTTCACAAACTCTTCCAAAAAATTGAGAAGGAAGGGATAATACCAAACATGTTGTATGAAGCCAACATTACACTAATACCAAAACCGAATAAGGACAACACAAAAAAGGAAAACTACAGGCCAATCTCCCTAATGAACACTGATGCAAACATCCTCAATAAAATTTTAGCTATCAGAATCCAACAATGTATCCATAAGATAATTCACCACGACCAAGTAGGATTCATTCCAGGGACACAAGGATGGTTTAACATCCGAAAATCAATCAACATTATCCAACACATCAACAAAAAGAAATATAAAAACCATATGATAATATCAATAGATGCTGAGAAAGCTTTCGACAAAGTGCAACACCCATTCATGATAAAAGCCCTTGAAATTCTTGGGATACAAGGAACATACCTCAACATCATAAAGGCCATCTATGACAAGCCAACAGCCAGTATCATCCTCAATGGTGAAAAGCTGAAAGCAATTCCATTAAGATCTGGAACAAGACAAGGATGTCCACTCTCACCACTGCTTTTCAAATAATACTGGAAGTCCTAGCCAGAGCAATAAGACAAGAGAAAGACATCCAAGGAATCCAAATAGGAAAAGAAGAAGTCAAACTATCACTATTTGCAGATAATATGATAATATACATAGAGAACCCCAAAAACTCCACAGAAAAACTAATTCAACTTATCAATCAATTCAGTAAAGTGGCAGGATACAAAATCAACACGCAAAAGTCAGTATCCTTCCTATACACAAATAAATCTGAAGAAGAAGAAATTAAAAAACCATCCCTTTTATTATCGAAACAAAAAAAATCAAATATTTGGGAATAAATCTAACAAAAGAGGTAAAGGACCTATACAAAGAAATTATAAAACACTGTTAAAAGAAATAGAAGAAGACACAAAGAAATGGAAAGACATCCCCTGCTCATGGATTGGAAGAATAAACATTATTAAAATGGCCATCCTACCAAAAGCAATATACCGATTCAATGCTATCCCAATCAAAATTTCAATGTCATTCTTCAAAGAAATAGAACAATTATTGATGAAATTCATATGGAATCACCAAAAACCCCGAATAGCCAAAGCTCTACTGAAAAAAAAAGAAGGAAATGGAGGCATCACACTCCCAGACTTCAAACTATACTACAAAGCCATAATCATCAAAACTGCATGGTATTGGAACAAGAACAGACATACAGACCAATGGAATCGAATAGAAAATCCAGAAATAAATCCACAGATTTATGGTCAACTAATCTTTGACAAAGGAGCAAAGACTATGCATTGGAGCAAAGAAAGTTTGTTCAATAAATGGTGCTGGGAAAACTGGGTTGCTACATGCAAAAGAATGAAGCTTGACCACTACCTCACACCATACACAAAAATCAACTCAAAATGGATTAAAGAACTAGACATAAGACCTGAAACCATAAAATACATAGAAGGAAATATAGGCAAAACACTACGGGATTTGCACATCAAAGACATCTTTACAGATACATCACCCAAAGCAGTGATAGTGAAGGCAAAGATAAACAGCTGGGACTACATCAAATTAAAGAGCTTCTGCACAGCAAAAGAGACAATAACAAAAACAAAGAGAAACCCCACCAACTGGGAGAACATTTTTGCACCCAACACTAATGATAAAGGACTGATCACAAAAATCTGCAAAGAGCTGATGAGACTCAACAACAACAAAGAAAATAACCCAGTCAAAAAATGGGCAGAAGAGCTAAAAAGAAACTTCTCTGAAGAGGAAATGCAAATGGCCAACAGACATACGAAAAAATGTTCAACATCACTTGTAATCAGGGAAATGCAAATCAAAACTACCATGAGATACCATCTTACACCAGTGAGAATGGCACATATTAAAAAAAACTAGCAACAACAAATGTTGGCGAGGTTGTGGAGAAAAAGGAACTCTCCTGCACTGTTGGTGGGAATGCAAACTGGTCCAACCACTATGGAGAGCTGTGTGGAGATTTCTGGACCTACTAAACATAGAGCTTCCATATGATCCAGCAATTCCACTCCTAGGTATTTACCCAAAGGACACAGAAACATCAATTCCAAAGAACACCTGCACCCCTATGTTTATAGCAGCACTGTTTACAATAGCTAAGCTTTGGAAACAGCCCAAATGCCCAAAAATAGATGACTGGATCAAGAAGATGTGGTACATATATACCTGGAATATTACTCAGCATTCAAAAAAGATAAACACATGCAATTTGCAGCAACATGGATGGCGCTCGAAGGGATCATGCTCAGCGAAATAAGCCAAAAAGAAAAAGAAAAATACCGGATGGTCTCACTCATAGCAGGAATCTAGAAAACTTAAATAAGGGATCAGGAAAATGAATAACTATAAGAAAGTGAAAATCAAAATCAACAAAAAACTATGAACCAGAGACACTTTTTGGGGGGTGGGGGCCGGGAGGGGAGGGATTGGGGGTCAGAATGGGGCATGTGCAGTTGTATGGGGGAATATAAAAATAAAATTTATTATTTAAAAAAAAAATATTGTTACTGGATTATATTTAAGATGACTTTTGATTTTACTGCCAAATAGTTGATAAACCATGGTGGACAAAAGGAATGGAAATAATTGGGGATAAAAGAAAAGAAATTAAAACTTGGGCCTCCTTGGTGGTGCAGGCAGTTGAGCGCAGTGCTGTGAAGCTGTCCACAACCTCTGGCAGCGCGAGTTCAATCCCAGCCAGCTGGGGAGATACCCACATGGAGCAGCAGACATCTCCTGTCTCACCTGCTGCTCCCCTCAGCAGTGTATTTCAGTCAGTCTGCCTGTTCTGTTCCCTGCTCTGTCTCTGGTGATCTTCTCACCCACCTATCCCCACCCCGCACATCTGGCCTGTACCCCAGTTCTTGTATGAATAAATTTTTAAAATTCATTAAAAAAATGAAATTAAAATTTCAGCATTTAATAAATAGCTCTGGGATTCAGTTAGTATGTGGTTTAGCACATTTTAGTGTTTTTTTGGAAGCAAAATTTACACTGTGCTGGTGTGTTGGCATGTGGGTGATTATGTTTCTCTGCATGCATGTGTACAAGTACATGCACATGTATGTATAAGGGTGTGACTGTGCTTATGAGTGTAGGTGTGCCTGGGTACATGGCTTTGATGGGTTGGTGTGTGTGTATTGATATGTAGGGGTTTTTTTGTGTGTGTATTGATATGTAGGGTACAAAGTATGCGGCAGAAGCATAAGAAACAAAAAATACACTTACGGAATAAAAACAATCCATTTCCTCAGTGAACTTTAAGATAGATTGTAGAAAATATCAAGCAAGCATTAATTTTTTAGAAATTTGTAATTAAAACTCAGCCTGAATGATTGGAATTTTCTTTTAGCTAACAGTCTTAGAGAACTCCATGTATTGTTGTACTGTTTCTGCACAATTGCTGCTGGCATAGATGGGAGCAGAGCCTGAAATCCAGCTGTTTCTCTATTTTTTTCTTTTTTCTTCTCTTATATCATTGTTCACCCTTGTAGAGTAAGTGGTTTCTCCCCTCAGGCATAGTCCCTGCAGCCTTCCCACCAGCATAGCACTTGCAAACCATCACTAAATTCCCCTGCTTTTCTATTTGCTAAACCATGCACTCTGCTCCCAGAGAAGGAGACTTTTTCTAATTTGCATAAAGATGTACTGACCAAAACAGCACAGCAAGATGAGGATTTCAGTTTATTTTCTTGTGTGGCTTCAATGCATACCTACCTCTCTTCAGAACATTTCCTGTCCATGGGTACCATTTCTCCTGGCCTGGAGGGAAAAGTTTATGCTCAGGAAAAGGAAAGACCAGTCTGGTGTCTGAAATAGTTGGAAAAGTTTATTGCCAAAGGCTTCAGGAAATTTTTCATTGATCAGAAAATGTATGAGTTGCCTCTGAATTCCTTCCAGAAGTCCTGTCATGTGTTTGCCATTTTCCTAGATACACTTTCATTTAGTAATGATTTGGGGCATTTGCGTTTTGAGAAGGAACTCTTGAAAATAGAAAGCTCTAAGAATATAAAAATGTATTTCTAATGTTGCAAAGAAGCTTCACAGGGACTTGGTTTTGGACAGTGGGTAGGCTGCTGCACTCCATTGAGATAGTATTGATTTGTTCTAGGAGAAACAAATTTCTCACGTATTTTTACTAAAAGTCTTGAGAAAAGCACAGCTTATGAGTCTACCTTTCAAGAGTTCTGACTTTGGATAAGGGATGAGAGGAAGGTTTGAGGGTGGATAAATGAAACTTAGCTAAATATTTTGATATGTGTCAAAGTGAAACCAATTACTTTGAAAGTGTGAATATGGAGAATTAATACCCCTGGAAAACCTAGAGAGAAGATTACGTATAAAAAACTGAACAAGAGATGGAATGGATCATCCCAAAGAGTGTTTACCTTTGCCAGCCTTCCCTGTGTGCTGAGTCTAAGGCAAACAAAGTTTCTTAAGCTTCATTTATCTTTTTATAGCACATTAATAAAGTGATTCACTTGTTTGTCAGCACTTTTTACTCTATAAAGCTTCAAATTGACATAAATCACATATGCCAAGGTGTACAGAATAATAAATTCACCTTCTTCCAAATCTAACTGCACTTGATTCATACAGTTCCTTTTAATTTACTTTACCTAGGCTATATATTTTAACTCCTTAATGGAACCAGGTTTCCGCTTGCCTAGGCAGTTATTTGAAGGACACAGGATTATTTCTTTCAAACCGCCCCCCCCCGGTCTTTCAGTTTTTCTTTCTGTAGCTGGTAACTGATGTATTATTTCTGTCATATACAATGGGTATGTTTGTGTTGAGGAACTGTGGGCAGTTACATGATATAGTATTGAAAGGTAAAGTTATTGCATACAGACAAGCCTCAGTCTCAGTCCTCAGCCTGGCAATCAGTTCCAAGTTTGACTTTGAGCAACTAATTTAAATTCAATAACTCTTGGTTTCTTTATCTTTAAGGCTATTATGATGGTTTCTAAATTTCAAGTCATTGTGAAGATCAATTTACATATCTGAATTATATGCAATATCTAGCTTGATATCTGACACTATGGTAGGAATGTTTATGTAATTAAATTTATAGAAATTTAAACATTTTTTCTAAATCTAAAAATTACAAAAGCACCTTCCAACAACATTTCAGTAGTGATGCATATAATAGATGTCACCCATTCTTGTGAATGTGTATATTTTTCCCCTGAAATTTTGTATAAAGTTTAGCATGTGTCCTATGTTACTTTAATAATTCTGTCATTTTGATGAAAATCCTTATCAGAGAGATTTAATTGCCTTGCTTTTCCTTCTCACCTGGACAAAATTCCTCTTCTCCATATCTATATCACTGCACTTACCAAGTTTGTTAATAATTTATTTATATCCACCATCTCTCCTCTCTTATTGTTAGGTCTTTGAAGGCAGGTCTTATGTTTTCCTCTACTTCCTAAGTTCCCCAAGTTCCTAAATCAAATATTTACTTGATGGATCACTATTTTTAAAAATTGAGGCTTATTTGGGTCTATTTCACATTAGTAGAAATATACGTAAGTAAATGAGTAGGTAGATAGATGTTTGTATAATATATTGACTACCAATAGTCAATTTCAATGCTTCTTGGTAGCTTCCAGTTTGTTTGTTTGTTTGTTTTTTAAGATTTATTTATTGAGCCTCCCTGGTGGTGCAGAGGGTTAAGAAAGCAACCTATAAAGCTGTCCACAGCCACTGCAGCACGAGTTTGATTCCCACCCAGGGTGCTGCCCACGTGGCACAGCAGACTTCTGACTCACCCACTGCTTCCCTCAGCAATGTATTTCAGTCAACCCACCTGTTCTGTTTCCCACTCTGTCTCTGGTGAATCCTCTCACCCCCCACACCTCTGGCCTGTACTCCAGTTCTTATATGCATAAATAAATAAATCTTAAAAGATTTATCTTATTATCAAGGATCATGACATATATCAGCATTGCAAAAGTCAGAGATAAAGATTTTTATTATGGAGAATATAATATGGGAGAAATGCTCCAAGGTGCATTGACATGAGGGACTAGTACTCAACAGGAAACACTGATCTGGTGGTGGTAGAGGTAATGTTCACCTCAAGGATGTGATACTGATGAAAGATCACTTGCTAGTTTTTTCCTTCTTGTGGCCAAATCTCATCTTCTAATATGTGACCATATTTTTGGTATTTTTTTATTCATTATTATTGACTTAATGTTTTGGTTATAGAGACTCTAACTTCAATCTTAACAGTGTAACAGTGGTTGACAATTTAACCCTCTGTAAAATTAAAGGGACTAAGAATGCTTTAAGGCCACATTTCCCCTGTCAAATACCAGGGTTGTTTAATTCTCCGTCTATATTTTAATACAAACTACTTACTGAAATATATAAAATAATAATAATGTACAAAAAATCATAAATTTACAGCTTAATGAATTTTCACAAAGGGGCTATATCCATGAAACTCACAATTAGATTAAAAATTAGAACACTGCCTGAATTCCAGAAGTGTCCTTATGACTCTTTTGAGACCCTACCCTACCCACATTCCCTATTTTTAAGTGTAATCACTATTCTGATTTCTAACACAATGGATTAGTTTTACCTTTTTATAAGTGAATTTATATGAAATGTACTCTTTCTGTGTCCAGTTTATTTTATTCATCTTACGTTTGCGAGATTCATCTATTAAATAAATGATGAATTTTATTTTACCCCTTTGCTAAAACATGAGTCACAGCATACGCGATCTACGTGACAACATCGAATAGTACTCAGTAGCATTTTACAGAGTTAACTGAAAACAGGACTATTTTCTATTTTGGAAACTCTGACATGCTATTTAATCTTGTAAATCAGCAATTGATGTTTCTAATTACTAATTTATAGAGTTGATCCCTGAGCTTGGTGTTAACCAGAATCTCTTAACTAGTCCTCCACAGGTTAGTAAAGGTTACATCTCAGAAATCTACAAAATTAACTGATTTATATGACTTATCTCATTTTCTTCGATAGTCCCACTTTCCATTCAATAGCAAACACTAAACACCACAAAATAGCCTATTCAGTATTACTATCTTTTTCAAAATAAAATACTTTTTTGATGAGGGCAGGTACTTCATCTTTCAGGGCATCTTTTTTCTTCTCCCTGAGAAGCATCTTGCCACAGGTGAAGTTCAGAAAGCATTGTGAATGGTAGGAGGGGATATGTCTAGACCTCACTCACTGACTTTGGATTGGGCTAGAGCAGCTTGGTGTGCATTTGACTGTCTCTACCCCTGAGAGTCAGTGCATTTTCTCTCTGCCCTTCAATTGCTTTCCACCCTAATAGAACCACAGTCTGAAATAGGTAAGTGGTGTATGCTCCTACTACTTCTCACGTCCTACTAGATCCTTCCCTCCCCCTCCATCTTTAGTCCTGTGTGGCAGCTGCACATGACTGCATCTCTGGAACCCAGGCAGTATTACCACAATTTCATCTCCTCCAGACTCTCAGAGTCCTCTCTGCACTGAAAGAGTCTCCTCTGCCCACATACCAGAACCTTCCATGATAGTGCCCTTCTCTGTGCACTGAGGCTGAGAGGAAAAATCTAGGCTCTGCCATGTGAAAGATTTTGAAATTTTGAGAACATATTCCTCCCAGCAAATCTTGATTCTCAAGACTGTAATCTGGCTGTGAACTTGGGAGTAATTTAATTTTGAAGCTCAAAGTTGAACAGTGACTTATTTATTCTAAGAAATATCCAACAGCCCCCTGAAGTAATGAGTATTAGTCATTTAATTGGTGGGGAGCATTTATGATGAATGAAAAAATACATTGGTTTATTAGCTTCAAATATATTACCCCTTTTAAAATGTTATTTTAAATAATGTCTTAAAATAGACTCTTATTCACACATCCATTGATGAATAACCCAAATAAAGCAGAGTATGTGAGGCTGGTGATACTTAACTTTATAGAGTTACATAGCATATAAATTTTCTGAATAAGAGATGTGAAATTAGGGGCCTCCCCAGTGGCGCAGCTGGTTGAGCGCCATGCTATAAAGCTGTCCACAGCCTCTGCAGCACAGTTCCATCCCTGGCCGGCCAAGGAGATGCCCACATGGCGCGGCAGACCTCTCCTGTCTCGCCCGCTACTCCCCTCAGCAGTGTCTTCGGTCCGGCTGCCTGTTCTATTCCCTGCTCTGTCTCTGGTGAATTCTCTCACCCTCCTGCGCATCTGGCCTGTACCCCAGTTCTTATATAAATAAATAAATATTTTTTTAAAAAATAAAAGATTTCACTAAAAAAAAGAGAGATGTGAAAATATATTCCTGTCTGCTAATCCAGCTTTACTTTATTAAAAATGCAATACACAGATTCATTTAGATTTGGGCCTGAAAATTAAAAAGAAAATCCTTTTTTGTGAGCCCTACATTCAGCCACAGTTGTAATGGTGATTTTCTAATTTTGGTCAACACAAGATGTTTAAAAAGCAAACGAGGGGCTCCCTGGTGGCATAGGGGTTAATGTCTCAGCACTATCAAGCTATTGCCAGCCACTGTGACATGAGTTCAATCCCTGGCCAGGGAGCTAACCCACATGGCTCTGCAGACCTCTCCTGTCTTGCCCGTTCCTCCCCTCAGCAGTGTACTTCAGTCAGTCTGCCT
Source organism: Talpa occidentalis (assembly GCF_014898055.3). Taxonomy (NCBI): domain Eukaryota; kingdom Metazoa; phylum Chordata; class Mammalia; order Eulipotyphla; family Talpidae; genus Talpa; species Talpa occidentalis. The sequence continues at coordinate 75,706,240 of NW_023601322.1, read as the reverse complement.
GTTCTGCTCCCCACTCTCTCTGGTCCTCTCACCCCCGGCACCTCTGGCCTACACCCAAGTTCTTTATTTTTTTTTTATAATAAATTTTATTTTTATATTCCCCATACAATTGCAACCCCCCCATTCTGACCCCAATCCCTCCCCTCCCGCCACCCACCCCCCAAAAAGTGTCTCTGGTTCATAGTTTTTTGTTGATTTTGATTTTCACTTTCTTATAGTTATTCATTTTCCTGGTCCCTTATTTAAGTTTTCTAGATTCCTGCTATGAGTGAGACCATCCGGTATTTTTCTTTTTCTTTCTGGCTTATTTCGCTGAGCATGATCCCTTCCAGCGCCATCCATGTTGTTGCAAATTGCATGTGTTTATCTTTTTTGAATGCTGAGTAATATTCCATGGTGTATATGTACCACATCTTCTTGATCCAGTCATCTATTTTTGGGCATTTTGGTTGTTTCCAAAGCTTAGCTATTGTAAATAGTGCTGCTATAAACATAGGGGTGCAGGTGCTCTTTGGAATTGATGTTTCTGTGTCCTTTGGGTAAATACCTAGGAGTAGAATTGCTGGATCCTATGGAAGCTCTATGTTTAGTAGGTCCAGAAATCTCCACACCGCTCTGTATAGTGGTTGGACCAGTTTGCACTCCCACCAACAGTTACACCCAAGTTCTTATATGTATAAATAAATTTTAAAAATAAATCTTTAAAAATTAAATAAATTGCAAACAAGGGCTCAAATTGTAAAATTTCATCCTCTCAAATGTATATCTGTATAAATAGTTCCATGTTTGTCTGTCCCAGAAAATAGTTGTTTAAACCAGATGTGCAGATACTTCTGCAGTCCACTATGTCAGCATAACACACTGCTTTTGAAGTGAGAAATGAGGAAGTAGAAATTGGTCTGCTCCACAGACCAACGGATGGAATCAGGTGGTATCTGAGAGGTCTTAGTCTCGGGCACAGGCTAGCAGTTTGGGAGGCACAAGGCGATTTGAAAAGGAGCTCGCATTTACCACATACCTACTATCTACCAGATGCTTTCACAAGAGAGAGGGGAAGATTTCGACTACCCACTAAAGACTAAGTATCCTTTCTCCTGGAGGCTGAAGATGTAAATGGAATGGAAGTGAGAGCTATCGTTGCTTGAGGATCAGCTACAACGGAGCCTATGCATACTTTATTTTATTTAAGCCTCTAAGTAATCCCACGACAATCTCATTTTCCACATGGAAAACTGAGACTGATAAAAGTTAATAGACTTTCTCAGAGCTGCATCGGTGGTAACCCACATCCATCTGGTTCTTTCAGCCTATAACCCTCTATCAAAGTGTATGTAAACATGCATGTACCTTTTCACACCTTGGCTATGTTGAGATGTTTTTTTTCCTAAAAAGTCAGTTAATCATAATGATTTCATGGTTCAGGAAATTAGCATGGCTTTTTGAAAGATCTTGTGGAGACTACCTGAGAATAAGAATTTAATATCCCAGAAAAGAGTCACAGAAAATTACTACAAATAACTAACTGGGAAATCTTTGAGACTTAAACGTTAGTATAAGCATTGACTTTTTTCTCTAAATTATCATGGCACATGTAACAATTTTCTATATTTTACATGGTACATTATTTACTTTGTGCTCACTAATAGCCATACTCAGAGCTTATTATGCCTGAACCATTGCCCAACACAAAATGTATTTTGTACGATGTAGCAGTGCAGAAACTATGGACATGTTTTAAACGTACTAACAGACTATTTCTGCATTCCAATATTAGCTTCTAATAGATTATAAATCATATGATAATTCAATAAGTAACTAATAAACCATTAATTTATAAGTGATACATTATATGTGATTAGAGTAGAATTTGGAAAATGAGTAGGGTTTTAGTCTTGTTCTTTCTTGTTGTATAGGTTAATTTAGAAAGAGAATTTTATAATCATTTTTCCTCCTCCTTTCTATTTAGTTTGGAAATTACGTAATTTGCCACATCAACTTCATGTCAGAAGATGATGAAAACAAGAATAGCAGGTAGAGAAAGAATATAAGAAGAGTAGTATAAGAAAAACACCTCACAATCAGGCCTACCTCAAGCTAAGGACACACTTTTTATGAAAGTAACATTGAGAGAGAGATCCACAATAAATATATAATGCTGCTAAGGTTTTTTTGCCATTTAGAAAGACTGTTTCAGAGTAGTTGTTTATACCTGTGACTTCATAATTTCCTCTCAGCTGATCACTTCAGCAGACCCCAGAATGTTGTATGTTTCCCTACATAAACTTCTGTCTGGGGTGGCATCTGGAAGAGGAGAATTACACTTCAGGTTTATGACCTTACTTCACAGCTTTTCTCAGAAGTAACTTAGGTTTATTTACACCTGCCTTCAAAAAATAAACATCAAGCAACCCCAATGGCAATAAACCAGATGGAATCAATAATTTACATATCTCCAGAGAAGACTGTCAAGAAGCAAAAGCAAAAGAAATGATTGACTATTTTACAGAGATTACCTTATTTTAATATGTATGAGACACTCATAGTTTGATAGAATTTAACAGATTCTATATTTGCCTTCAATTGCATATTACTCAGAAGCAATACATTGTTTTGGAGGGAGGAAGGGACCATAAGAGAAAAATTTAATAGAGTGAAAAAAATTTTCTCATATTGAGAAATGTTTAGTAGGTCCAGAAATCTCCACACAGCTCTCCATAGTGACTTACCACACTTTTAAAAGAACAAACTTTCATGTCTATTTCCCACAGTAGCCATGTAAGCTCTTTAGTGTGTATCACAAGGAATAGCTGCCGGATTAGGTTTGGCATTAGAACTACAAAAAAATGAATATCACAGAGTCATTGCCTTAATAGACTTTCCAGTTGAGAAGATGAGACAAAAATGTACTTTAATGTGTTCTTTTAGAACCATAAATGCTTGTGATATTCATGTGTTTTATTACTTCACTAAAAATCTCAAACTATTGGAAAAAAAGATCTTAATCATCTTGCGAACAAGAACAGTGTACAAGTTGTAAAATAGTAACAGAAAAAAGTCAATAGTTTAAATGGAAAATAGTCTTTATGGAAAGCTGTGTGGAGATTCCTCAACCTACTAAAGATAGAGCTTCCATATGATCCAGCAGTTCCACTCCCAGGTATTTACCCAAAAGACACAGAAACATTAATTCCAAAGAGCACCTGCACCCCTATGTTTAAAGCAACACTATTTACAATAGTTAAGCTTTGGAAACAACCCAAATGCCCAAAAATAGACGACTGGATCAAGAAGATGTGGTACATATACACCATGGAATATTACTCAGCATTCAAAAAAGATAAACACATGTAATTTGCAGCAACATGGATGGAGCTGGAAGGGATCATGATCAGTGCAATAAGCCAGAAAGGAAAAGAAAAATACCAGATGGTCTCACTCATAGCAGAAATCTAGAAAACCTAAATAAGGGACCAGGAAAAAGAATAACTATAAGAAAGAAAAAAATCACAATCAACAAACAACTATGAACCAGACACACACTGTGTGTGTCTCCATAGAGAATATAAAATATAAAATATTCTCCACAGAGAATATAAAAATAAAATGGGGAATATAAAAATTAAAAAAAAATTAAAATGTAAAATAGTCTTGTAAAATGTCCTATTCACAGTAAATTCTCAATGAGTCATCATTGAATTTGACAATGTAATTTAATAGGAATGCAGAAGGCTTCTGAGGGCAGGGACCATTTTGTATACCTCTACATCTCACACAATGCCTTTCATATAGTTAGGCAGCTGAAATACCCATGTATTCTCAGGAGAGTTCATTTATTCAACTCTGAAGTATTTTAGCTCTATAAATGATTTATTGCTCTAGGAGAAAGAAAATCCTGGCTAATAATCTTAAAATCAAATGCCTTGCACTGAGGTCCAGAATCTTTGCAGTGCTACATATGTAACAGCATCAAGTAAATGAAATAGGGAGGTTACCGTCTAAACTGATATTAAAACAGGAAGTATTAAGATGAAATTATACCTGAATAAGGCATCAAAAATTTTCTCAGGTTGGGCCTCCCCAGTGGCGCAGCGGTTGAGCGCTGGATTGCGAAGCTGCCAGCAGCCTCTGCAGCGCTGGTTTGATTCCCGGCTGCTCCCCAGCCACCGGAGGAGGGTCCCACACGGAGCGCAGACCTCTCCTGCCACCCACTGCTCCCCTCAGCAGTGTACTTCATCATTCTGCCTGCTCTGCTCCCCGCTCTGGCTCTGGTGAATTCTCTCACCCTCCCGCGCTTCTGACTGTACCCAGTGCTTGTATAAATAAATAAATAAATAAATCTTTAAAAAAAAATTTTTTTTCTCAGGTCAAATAGTGTTCCCATGAATTATAGATGCTTTTGCTGGGTAAAGTGATCCCAGGAATCTGTTGAGCCTCTGTGCTAAATCTGGTCCTTCACTGAAAAAAGAGTCTCATCATGCAGGCAAAGAATAGAATGATTTAAAGGAAATAGGAGCAAAGACAAGAGCTAATCCACCCCATCCCACAAAACTAGAAGGTTTATAGATGCCTAACATAAACTACAGAAATGTTCATTGGCTTATGTCACTAGCAGACTTACTCTCCATAATTAGGATTCATTAGCTTTAGCAACGTTCTCTTCACTGTTTAAATTCAGGACAGACTTGTGTATAAGGAGTAACAATATTGAGGAATATCCAAAAAAATTCTCTCTCAAACTGCTGGCTAACAGGGAAAAATGATATTTTTTTTTTAAGATTTATTTTATTTATACAATAGCTGGGGTACAGGCCAGAGGTGCGGGAAGGTGAAAGGATTCACCAGAGACAGAGCGGGGAGCGGAACAGGCAAATGGATTGAAAGCACTGCCGAGTGGAGGAGCAGTGGGCGCGACAGGAGAGGTCTGCTGCACCATGTGGGTATCTCTCTGGCTGGCCGGGAATCAAATCCGCACTGCAGAGGCTGCGGACAGCTTCACAGCGCTGAATGAAAAACCATATTTCATAGATACATCTAAGTGACTAAAAATGTGCAGATGTGTTAGCACAAAAACTCCTAAAATATACCCAAAAATGTTTTACAGTCTTTATCTTACTACAGAGCCAAGATCATATAAATTTTGTTATTTATAAAGCATAGCTCTGAAAGAAGGATCAACTGTGCATATTGATTTAATTTTCTTTTTTCTGGGAATACACAATAGAGAGGTAGATGAGCTTTGGTAATACCACATGGTTCTATAGGTTGACATTTGTGACCTTTTTTGATATTTGCCACTGATTCTGTGTGATTTTGTTCAGTGTGTCCCATTAGCTTCCTGAAAGTCCAGTTGTACAGTATCAGTGCTTTCACATGTGAATACCCTGAAATAAATAGAAAAGAGACATTTGTGTGTTTAGTGAAAATAAGAACAGTAAGAACTTTAGATATTCACACTTTGTAATTAATTATACACCCCTACTGATAGTCATTCTGTCAATTTTTTAATCACACAAGAACAATTTCATTGTGAAACAAACCTGAATCATGATATTGTTCAATGAAAAAGTTTGCATGCATCTATCATGTATAATCATTATGCACAGTAGTGTTATAAAAACTTTTTTATAACCCTCTCGCTTTATATTTAAAATATATAAAGTATATACATACTTTAGGGGCCTCCCCGGTGGCGCAGCGGTTGAGCTCCGGGTTGCGAAGCTGCCCGCAGCCTCTGCAGCGCTGGTTTGATCCCCGGCTGCTCCCCGGCCACCAGAGGAGGGTCCCACATGGCGTGCAGACCTCTCCTGCCGCCCGCTGCTCCCCCCAGAAGTGTGCTTTGGTCCTTCTGCCTGCTCTGCTCCCTGCTCTGTCTCTGGTGAATTCTCTCACCCTCCCGCGCTTCTGACTGTGCCCAGTGCTTGTATAAACAAAACAAACAAACAAACAAATAAATAAATAAATAAATAAATAATTAAAAAAAAAATAAAGTATATACATACTTTATATGTATGTAAAGTATATATACACCACAGATTTCTCAATTCTGAAAAATACTGCACAGAGGAACTTTTACAGCATACAGGTTGTAGAAACCCGTAAGATAAAATGTAATTTCGAGTAGTGTCAAATCCATACAAACACCAAATGTAGTCAGCAGTCTGAATGAATAATATAAACTATGAAGTATTATTCAAATGCATATTTATCCCTTTTGCCTTTTATCCACTTTCCCCTTCCCTAATTCAGTTGTATGTTGTTTTATTTAGTTCACTTGTTTTGGTTTTTCACATGCCCTATGTAAGTGAAATCACACGGTGTTTGTCCTTCTCCACTTGACATGTCACTGAGCATAATACCCTCTGGGTCCATTCACATTGTGACAAATGGCCAAATTTCATCTTTTTTCAATAGCTGAGTAGCATTCCATTGTGTATATAAACCACATCTCCTTTAGGCAATCATCTGTTAGTGGGCACTTAGCTGATTTCCTGCTCTAGTTCATTGTACGCAATGCCTCAATGAACATGGAAACATATATATCTTTCTGAGTTAGTGTATTCGTATTCTTTAGGTAAATACTCTGGAGTGGGATAACTGGATCATACAGAATTTCTATTTTTAACTTCTTGAAAAATCTCCATGCTGTTTTCCTTCATGGCTGGACAAATATACATTCACACCAATAGTGTGCAAGGGTTCCCTTATCTTCATATTGCCTCCAGTACTTGCTTTTTCTTAGATATGATGTGTTCATCATTATTCAGTTTAAAATATTTTCTAATGTTTTTATTATTATTATTTTCCCTTTGACATAATGATAATTAAAATTTGACAGACATTTTGAAGCATGTTTATAAACGTATTTAGAAGTTTTTTAGATTTTTTTGTTATTTTTAGCTTAATTCTACAGTGGTCATAAAATATACTAGGACTTATTTCAATATTCTAAACTGTGACCCAGGATATTGCCAATATTGGCAAGTTTTCAAGATACACTTGAAAGAGTCTGTATTCTAACACTGTTAATTGTAGAGTCTCATATATGTCGGTGAGTCTCATATAATCTTACTCAGATTGATTTTATCTTTACTGATGTTTGTTTTGTTCTATCACTTTGTAAGAGGTATGTTTAAAATTTCCTAAAATTTTATATATGTTTCTATATGTTATAATTAGTGGTATATTTTGGTATTTGGGTTTGTCTACCAATTAATTTATGTTCAAATAAAATAATAATTTGATTTCCATTGTTCACCTTTACGTGCTCCTTTTTTAAAACTTCTTTTTTACCTTGCTTTTAATACGCCTTTTTTTTTTTTTGAGATAACATTGATTTAAAACACCATACATGATTCAGAAGCACAGAATCTCACTTCTCAGATGTGTCACCATACCACACCCACCACCAAGACACCCTAGTCCTCCACACTGTCCATTATAAACATTATTTTTATCATTTTAATTTCCCAATCTTTTATCACCTTTTATTTGTTCTGCCTTTTAAAATTATTATCTTGTGGGCCTCCCCAGTGGCACAGTGGGTTGAGCGCAGTGCTGTGAAGCTATCCCAGTCTCTGCAGCACCAATTCGAGCGCCCGCTGCTCCCCTCAGCAGTGCTTTCAGTCCATCTGCCTGTTCTGCTCCCTGCTCTGTCTCTGGCAAATCCTCTCACCCTCCCACACCTCTGGCCTATACCCCAGCTTTTGTATAAATAAATAAAATCTTTTTTAAAAAATATTATCTTGAATTTTAGTTTTATTATTATTATTTTTTGTGTTCAATATTCATTTAGTTTTATGTGTGTCTTGCCCATTCTTTTCATCTTCATTCCTACCTACAATTTTATCTTCCCAACTGGATTACGACCAGTTTTCCTTTGCTTGAAGAGCTCCCTTTAAGTGTTTCTTCTAGTGCATTTCTGTTCATGACAGAGTCTCTGTTTTGTTTTGTTTTTTTTCTGCCTGCTAATGTCTTCATTTCACCTTCACTTTTAAGATAATTTTGTTTTGTCTAGAAATCTTAGTTGGCAGTTTTTCTCTTTCAGCTCTTTAGAGAAATCATGTCACAACCTCTGTCTTCTATCCGTTCTGTAGAAGGAAATGTGTCATTTATTCTGTGACTGGTTTTAAGATTGATTCTTTATTTCTGGCATTCAGCGTCTTTTTTACAATGTACCTAAGTTACTTTTGTTGTTATATAACCTACTCTATGAAGTCACACTTTATGTGTGACTTTATGTTACAGTTAATGTTACACTTTATGTTACAGTTAATCCTGTAACTTTATGTCCTTCAGCATCTTTGGAAAAATCCAGCCAATATCTCTTCACGTGTTGCTTTTGGTCCACTCTCTTCCCCATCATGTTATTAAATGTTGATATTATATTCTTTCATTGTTATTAGTTTTTCACTTGTTTTGATATTTGCTACTGACCTCTCTCTCAGATCACAAAATCGTAGTTGAATTTGGTCTGCCATTAAACCCATTGCCTTTAAATTTTAGTTATCATACATTTCTTTTCTGCAATTGCCACTTGGAATTCTTTATTTCGTCATGTATTTTCTTGAATACATTAATAATCACTGTTATCTTACAGTTAGTGACAGCACCAATATTTAGACCAAATGTATATCTGTTTCTGTTATCTATTTTTCCCTTGTTCCTGCTGCTTGCCGCACATGACAAGTTTGAATTAATGTGGGCATTACATATGAGAATTTTGATGATCTGGATTATGTTTTCTTCCTCCTGGGAGGTTTCTTGCTTGAAGAAGGGTGGTGAGTTATCTGAACCCAATGAGAATTTGAGTCAACTTGAAAAGCTTTTATGATCTTTGTCTGGGGCTTCTCTTTCTTCCCCAACTACTAGGGTTAAGCCATTTGGGTTGCAACTAAATGTCCAGGGTGCTCCTTAGTTATCTATTGAACAATAAGTCATGAATTCCTGAATATGCTGAGATTTTCAAGACTTTCACTGTAGTTCTTTGCTGCTTTTGGCTCCACTTGCTAGCCTTTTCTCCTACATAGCTTCCTCAATACATGTCTTAAGAGGACAGCCAATATTTGATATTGGCTACTCTCCTATATGTCAGTCATATCTCAGGAATATTGGCTGCCTTACATCTTGGCTCCCTTAGCAGTCCCAAACCACAAATTCTGTATTTGTACTCCTAAGTTTGCTTAAAATTCTGATGATTTTTCTGACACCCATAACTTTGTAAGCCAATGCACATCCCTGAGAATTGGCAAACTCCAAATCCTATGACAGAAAGAGTGGTATCAACTACTTTCTCAGCTTTCTTCAGTGTAGATCCCCATGTCCTGTCTGATTCATTATCTCATATTATTTTTTCAAGTATTGATAGTTTCTTTTTGTTTTTGCCCAGTTTTTCTAATAGTTCTTAAATGGATTATTGGCTACTATAAGCCACTCTATTGAGCTAAAAGCAGATTTATATACTCAGGTTTTCTTTTCTATATATCCTTCAGTTAACCAACGAGTTCTGAAGATTTTATTGTTGTTTAACCACTGTGGATCTCAGGACTAAATGTTTTTCCAGGAGTAAAAGATATTCTTAAAGGAACTAAGTCCTTAAGTGCAGCTATTGCTTAAGAGTGCCCACATGGAAGTGAGAAGGGACAAAAGGAAGGCCAATGTTTGCATAGGCAGAGGAGAATTTTGCCTTTGCAGCCTCCTACTTTTTTTTCCTATGCTGCCCTTTACCAAATCAATCAGTACAAATTTAACTCCCAGGGCATGGCATCTCAGGAGACATGTCAATATTTTGATTTAAATAGTGTCTTCCAACAGACACCAGTTACATAGATAACTATAAATGGGAACTTCGTTGGTCAGTCACTGTGATCCTATTCCAGGATTTCCTCTAAGGGCTTTGCTTAGCTTATCCTAACAGTGTTCCAAGCCCCAGACCTCTCCTGTCTCGCCCGCTGCTCCCCTCAGCAGTGTATTTCAGTACATCTGTCTGTTCTGCACCCCATTCTGTCTCTGGTGAGTTGTCTCAGCCCCTGCATCTGTCTGTACTCCAGCTCTTGAATGCATAAATAAATAAATCTTAGAAAAAAAATTTGTTTAATAGAAGAAAGGAGAAAAATTTGAATTTATATTGCCTTTTACAATTATATAACTATCTTAACTAGTGTTCTTTGTGTTTTCCTGTATGTTTCAATTACTCTCAAATTGCTTGCTTTCAGTTACTTGCTTTCAGCCTGAAATACTTTACTATTTATTGTAAAATGGGTCTGTTAATAACACAATTTCTCTGTGTTTTTGTCTATCTGGAATGTTTTTATTTTGCCTTATTTTTGAAATACAACTTTTCAGTATTTATGGCCCTGGATTGACAGGGTTTTTTTTTTTTTTTCCTTTGAACACTAAATATATTACTTTCACTACATTCTGCCTTCTATTGTTTCTGATGAGAAATGAGTTCATAATTTTATTTGAATTTCTTTGTAAGTGACAAGACATTTTTCTTACTGCTTTCAAGATTTTCTCAGAGATGACACCAAGATGACAACAGGGGGCATTCTCTCTCACAAAAGCATCGGTTATTGAGGAAGAGAACAACACTGAGAGAATCTTACAGTATCTCCACCTCAGAAACCAACACTGACTGCCTTAGAAGGGATGCCACAGACATCCACACATCTGTGTGACAGAAGGTAGGTATAAAGAAATGCACAGAGACAATGGTCTGGGGGACAACAGAGATCACAAGGCTACCAGCCCAACCCAAGACTCTAGGGAAGGGAGAGTAGATATGGTACAGAGACCCACATCTTTGGTCCATGTGAAGCCCATTATGGAGGAAATGAGGTGCTCTACATCGAGTAGGAGGACCCAAACAAAAAGAACAACAGGGAAAGCACTGTAGACTACATTTACCCTCTCCTAGCCCATAGGATCTGTACTGGTACCATGAACTGAACTAACAGTCAATAGGTTGCTAAATCTCAGATCTGGGACCCCAAAGATGAGGAGTTACAGCAATGCACACCAATCAGACATCCCCTAGTATATCCCCACAACATCTAACCCCCTCTGTCCCTTTTCCCCACCTCACTCACATAGCAAAATCTCAACCACTACCTCCTTGTGGCACATACCGCAGTTAGCAGTAACCTAAAAAATAGATAAATGCAATCTTAGCACCATCTGCTGGAAAAGTAAAAGATAAATAGTTCAGTTCAAGTTGCTGATCCAGATCTTCAACTAGATCCAGAAATAATCAAAAGGGGGCCTCCCTGGTGGTGCAGGGGGTTAAGACGCAACCTATGAAGCTGTCTGTAGCCTCTGCAGCAGGAATTCAATCCCCCAGCCAGCAAGGGAGCAACCCACATGGCATGGCAGACCTCTCCTGAATTGCCCACTGCTCCCCTCAGCAGTGTACTTCAGTCAATCTGCCTATTCTATTCCCCACTCTTGCTCTCGTGAATCCTCTCACCCCCTACACCTCTGGCCTATACCCCAGCTCTTGTATGCATAAATAAATAAATCCTTAAAAAAAAAAGAATCAAAAAGTAGTAAACTTGTCTAATAGGCAGACAGGAGAATATACCACTAGGCAGCCTGAGACTTCAAGGTAATATGACATAGCAAAAAGAAAACAACTCTCCAAAATCTCAAATGACAAACATGTGGAAGATTACAACATAATAGATAACAGAATTCAAAATAACTCTCTTGAAGAAATTCAAAGAGATACAGGCAAACTCAAAAAAAAAACAAAAAACAGTTCATTGAGTTCAGAAATAAAATTGTTGAACAGAAAATAGAAATTGAAACTATAAATAAGAAACTAACAGAGACACAAATGCCCAAAAATAGATGACTGGATCAAGAAGATGTGGTACATATACACCATGGAATATTACTCAGCATTCAAAAAAGATAAACACATGCAATTTGCAGCAACATGGATGGCGCTGGAAGGGATCATGCTCAGCAAAATAAGCCAGAAAGAAAAAGAAAAATACTGGATGGTCTCACTCATAGCAGGAATCTAGAAAACTTACATAAGGGACCAGGAAAATGAATATCTATAAGAAAGTGAAAATCATAATCAACAAACAACTATGAACCAGAGACACTTTATGAGGGGAGGGGGGCGGGGGGGAGGGATTGGGGTCAAAATAAAGGGGTTGCAATTGTTTGGGGAATATAAAAATAAAAAAATTAAAATTAAAAATATATATATATAAAAAAATAAAAAAAAAAAGAGAGTCAGATGTGAAGAACTCAATAAATGAGATCAAGGGGGCCTCCCTGGTGGCACAAGAGGTTAAGCACAGCGCTATGAAGCAATTCACAGCCTCTGCAGCATGAGTTTGATCCCCAGCCAGCCAGGGAGCAACCGGCATGGTGCAGCAGATCTCTTTCGTCTTTGCCCGCTGCTCCCCTCAGCAGTGTATTTCAGTCAGTCTGCCTGTTCTGTTCCCCACTCTGTCTCTGATGAATCCTTTCAACCCCTGCACCTCTGGCTTGTACCCCAGCTCTTGTATGTATAAATAAATAAATCTTAAATAAATAAATAAAAAGTAAATGAGATCAAGGACACTAAAGAAAGCTATTGAAACAAAATAGATTTATTGGAGGCACAAATCAGTAAGCTCAAAAATAGAAACCTTGAAATGACCTGAGTGCAAAAAGAGAGAAATAACATTTTATAAAATGCCAAAAAAAAACTTATTAGAGCTATGTTAATTCATTAGAAAAGGTAATGTAGGATAATGAATATACCAGAAGGTGAAGAGGAGAATGGAGCAGAAAACTTACTAAAAAAAATAATAGCTGAAAACTTCCCAAACCTGAAGAAGGAACTGAATATACATGTTCATGAACTTGACAGAATATCTGGTTGTCTAAATGCAAAGAGACCAACACCAAGACACATATTAGTGAACTAGTACAAGTCCAAGATGAAGAAAGAATATTAGAGTCAGTTTTGGGGAGGAAGTTGGCAGGGAATGTGTAGCTAAAGGGGGTGGTGAAGCAGTTTATATATAAGTATATTCCCATCTGGCTATCATCAGACTTCTCAACAGAAACTCTATTAACCAAGAGAAAATATTTAACCTGTATAATTATCCCATTATTCCAAAGGCATTATAAGAGGCATTCTTGAGCTAGTTTTCTAGACCATTTCCTTACTGTTTAGTGTTGCATTGATTTACATGTGGCTATTGACTAGGAGTTTTCAAAATCTTACGTAATATTTTCTGTTTATTAAGTAATGACATTTGAAAGTGATAACATTATGCCAAATTGTTCCTTATTTTAGCAACACTGACATTCTCAAAATTTTATTTCCAATGGTCTCATCTCATGGGTTTTGACCTACAGTCATTGTCACTAAAGGAAAAAATAAATAAATGCTTTAATAGTTTTCTAATTACCTCCTCATGGAATGCTAAGATAAATATTAGAGCTTGGCTATATACACAAATCCTTAGTACTGATAAAAAAGAATTATGTGTTATGGAATCATTCAAAACATTTTGGTACTGCATCCTTTCACTTTTACATTTTGACTGTGCTCTCTACTCAGAATTCATTAAAAAATTAACAATCCATATATTTGATATAAAGACATACTTTGGTTTTAAATCCATTCTGTGTGTGAAAGAAAATAATTATTAAGTTTTATTACTTAATAAAATCCAAAGGGATCAAATTTCCTCTGTGCTTCATATTTTCTTTTAGAGCCAGTGAACTTCTGAAGATACAAAGTTAAACATATCTCTAATTGGTAAAAATGAAGTATTTAGTCAGGATGAGTATTATGTTTATTTTAGGAATTTACAATAATGTGATGGAGTTTAGAAGAATCTTCTCCATCTGTTGTGAAATTGCTCATGAGGAAAGCTAGTAAATGGAGTGGTCAGGCATATATAGTTTATATGTAGATGTCTGCACTTCCTTCCTGTTCCATTTCTTGCCAAGAAGTAAAAATGGCAAAAATCTTCCAAAATCTTCATGCCAACAATGTTCAGTCCTGTATGACAGCAGTTGCTCAGAAGATCTTTCAGAGGTAGAGAAAAAATTCTTAGGAATGATGCCAGATTGCAAGTGCAAGAATTTGAGGAGTCACTTAGTTGATAGCTAAGCAGTAGATTGTTTTCTCCTAAACTTGCAAGGATTTTTCAAGCTTTACTTCCATATATTAAAACATGTGAGGACACTTAGGAAACATATTTCACACCTAGTCATTTTTAGAATCTTGAAAGAAGTTGATGACTTGAGTATATGTAACCCGCTCATTAGAAAAATGGCAATTCAAGTGATCCTGTAACATAGCCTTTCTCTTTGAAGGAAAAAGATACAACACTCCCCAGAGCATGGCATCTGATAATACATTATACTTGTAGTGAGAAATTAAGCTGCACCAAAGAGAGCTAATGGAGCAGAGCAAAATCTTTAGAAACAAGTCCCTTTTTGTTATTGTAGAGCTTTTGACAACTGTCTCTGCTTCCTTCTTAGTTTGTGGTGCATTAGCAGAGATAAAGAACAGTGCCTCTATAGCAACCTGTGAAATGAATAGGTCAGTTACTCTGGACTAAATTCAATGCAATTTGCAGTGGGTAAATTCTTTGCCCCCCTGTCCATGTGCCAAATTTTGCTAGACTCCTTCAGTCAGGAGAAATTAGTACACTAGCACATTAGTACACTAGCACATTACTTAGCAAATGTCAAACCATTTGGAAAGTAATGGTATTATAATATGGGTAAACAATAAATTTACATTGATAAATGTAAGTAACTAAATATTAACATTTGTTCAACTTAAAGACCAAATTAAAGATAACATGATATGAATTAATTTAGGAAGACAGAGCTCACAAAAATACTTCATTTCAGAATTTGCATAGCAAATAAAGATTTTGATCCCTGCCTTTCCTTGCTCCCAGAATTGTAAAAACACAGAGAGCATTCCAAAACCTAGCTTGGTTATATATCTCACATTTCCCAAGATGGTGCATCTTGAATCCTGGAGGGAAATGCCTTGGCATTTTTTATTGTATAATCTTGAGTAGGTTTTTCTTCTGTTAGCATCATTGGTTTTTTATATAAGCAAATGGTGTGTCCAAATAATTGTCTTTTCTTCACATTATTAGTGGCATGCTTCTTTCTCATAAATATTGAATAAAGGGAATAATCTCAATGAGGAACTCTTAAATCAGTCTGGTATTTAAGCCCCCATCTCTACCATTATATTCTACAACATCAGCATCTTTTTCTGAGAATTCTTTCCCATTTTTATCCTTATCTCCAATTCTGGTTCATTCATTCAAATCATTGTTTAAAAAAAAAAAAGAATTATAGACTGAGGAGGCAGTTTTCAGTATTTAGGTAGGTGGTAAAAGTTTTTTGTGAGCTTGCAAGGCCTAAGTTGACCTCAACTCAAATAATCCACATGCTGAACTTAATACAAAGCTAAAGGACCTGCTGTCTAATGTGCATGAGGGCCAAAGTCCTAACGCCCACATTTTGAAAGGAAAGAGTTTATTTGCACAATCAATTGACAGAAAACAGGAGCCAAAACTCAAATCTGTCTCTTCATCTAAGAAAGGGAAGGAGTTTGAGAACAAATGAATTAAATTTTATTGACTAAGAAATGGGCTAAGGGCAAGGAATGTGAACTGGGCTGGAGTTTATTGGGGTATTTACAAAAGTGCTCCATATTTGAAGAAATTTTTCCAAATAATTCTGATTCTATATAAGTGTGGAATTTATATTAGTTCGGGGGTGGGGGGGGTTGTTCATATTCCGATTGTATAATTTTATACTCTAAAATCCCTAGAAGAGATATCGGGCCATTCCTGCAAGTAGCATGATCCCAAATACAGGCAGGACACTGCTTCAATCCCCTCAACCCCCCTATTTCATGAGGGCAAGAAGATACCAGGGTGGCACAGGGCCAAGAGCAGAGCTTAGGTGACTTTTGTGGACACAGCATTAAAAAGATAATTAGGAGGGGCCTCCCTGGTGGTACAAGGGGTTAAGTCAGATCACTATGAAGCTATCCACAGCCACTGCAGCACGGCAAGCAGAGTTCCATCCATGGCAGGCCAGGGAGCTGACCCATATGGCACAGCAGACCTCTCCTGTCTCACCCGCTTCTCCCCTCAGCACTGTATTTCAGTTAATCTGCCTGTTCTGTTCCCTACTCAGTCTCTGGTGAATCCTCTCACCCCCTACCCCTCTGGCCTGTACCCCAGTTCTTGTATGCATAAATAAATAAATCTTTAAAAAAAAAGAAAATTGAAAATTGGAATTATGACAGATTGTGGTATAGTCCAGGGGCCTGGAGACAATTAGATCTTGTTTTCAAAGTGACAGATCTCCAAAGGTCTGTTTTGAACATCCTGGGTTGGCCTACATTTCTCAGTTTACCTTCTCTATCACACATCTCTGTACTAGCTGTTTTCTAAAGAGATTGAAGAGAGCTTAGAACTAGATTACAACTTAAATTTAGGTAACTAACCCTGGAGCACTTTTTCACTGAAATTGTTGTGTCCTCTTTCTTATGGTCTTATTCTGCTTGCCTTTGGTGTTTTTTAAATACCAGATTGAGGTGGAAATTGAATTGACCTCCCTTAAAGCCTTGTATGTGACAGTTTTTCTGAGTGTTGATTTAACATTTAAGTGTTTATTTTCACTGACTTCTTGGCATCCGTGAAACTCCTTTTTTTATTACCATTTTCTCTTCAAGATTCCTAATGTATATTAGCATAATATAAGTTTTGGGAAAACTTAGTAAAGAAATCTGTTTCACTTTATTCAAACCTGTATTTCCCAAACTTAACTGGCCATAAGGTTCTTAGTTTTGATGGCAAAGTTGTCCTTTTTCATGTTGCCAATTTTCTGAATTTTACATACAGATACAAACATGTACTTATCAACTTTTTAAATATGTACTAAGCAGTAAACATTATACTAAGTACTTAAAATATTTTTCTCATTTTGTATCCACAACTACCCTATAAATATGTAGGGAATGAAAATAATTTTCCCAATACCTTTTTAGGTTCTAGACTTACGTACTCCCTCTAATGAAAGACAGATTAATAGTTGAAAGTAGACAAAAGTTTAATAGCATGTATACCTTTTATATACATAGAAGAGACCGAAGAAAACTGAGTAATTTATCAGAATGGTACAGGCCACCCCGTGGGAGGTTACCAGGAAAGGCACTGTAAGTAAAGGGATGGTTGTATGTAGATTTAAGCAGTGCCTTCTTCACTGGTAAGTTTCTAGAGATTTGCTATTTCTGTACTTAGACGTTCAGAGAGAGAGGCACCCTTCCAAATGAATATTTCCCTTATAAGTATAAATGTCTCTTATAAAAGGACGATTTCTACTTGGTCTTTAGAGATTTTCCTATGTCTGCTATTTCTTCAAAAGAGCCCACTCAAAATAATCAGTATTACCAAAGTACACCAAAGACATGCTTTAGTATAGTATAGTTTGCTCCCCTACAAGGTATTATAAGTTCCAGTTGATAGAAGAGAAGTAAGTAGAGGTTTAGTAATGTATATGAAATATTTAGCTAACCCAGGACAGTGCTCAAATTCAGTTTAGGATGCCTGGGTCAAAAGTAAGTTATATATCTTTTAGCAATGCCTTACTGCTTTCCAGGTATCTAACATTGGCCCTTTTCTTAGGTTAAGCTAATTCTAACATCTCTCTACAATAAAGGCTGGGGGGGGGGGGGGGGGGGGGGGGGGGGGGGGGGGGGGGGGGGGGGGGGGGGGTGGCGGCAGGAAGTTAATGAGGGTGTGGAAGATTAGCAACTGAACATACTTTAGCAATAAAATGAATGCCATAAGGGTGTGTTTGTCACCTAACAAATAAGGTCAGTCCCAGAGAACTATCATTCTCAGAAGAGATTTTAATGCATTTTACAGTTGTTTGTCTGCTTGCCATAGCTCTTCCTCCAGGGCAGCTTTGCAAAGCTGATGAATAAGAGGTGACATGGCAGAGATTTCTGACTGGCACACCTATGTGAAAAGATGGAGAGCTCCGCTCCTAGCCTGTAAAATTGAATCTTATTTGCAAAACTAAATGAGAATAATAATGACAATAAAAGACCCAGAGCACCACTTTATTACATCCCATTGTGTTTATAGTTCTTGGCAACAACAGAAAAAAAAAATCCTGCAATCAAATTAGGGCAATCTGCATGACAAAAGTATTAACAAGAGACAGTGGAGGCTGGAAATTGTTGATGATTTTCATTATCTGTAATGCTGCTGAGAGCTTTATTTATCTTCACCTTGAAGCTTTGGAGAAAATGTGACTTTTCTTGGCAGCATTAACTTCTTTTACTGAAACATCTTCGCTATTTAAATAAGCATCGAGCCCTTGAGGTTATTTTGGAATGTTTTTCTTTCCCAGGTGCCTTAGTTTTTCTGTTCTGAAAAGATACGCATTTGAGAAAACCTCGTGGGCTGTAGATGCTGTTTATTACTTAGATGAACATTTTTTGTCAGTTTAAAATTAGAGTATTCCAAGGGGCTTGAAGGTAATGAAGAATGTTGGTTTTAAATACCATTTCTCCCATCGTAATACATGACATTATGTAATTAACTTTGTCTCAGTTCCCTCCCTGTGACAAGAGATCCAAGTACTTATCTCTGGGTTGTGGCCAGGGTAAGAAGGAATGTATATAGTCCCCAGTCACATTAAGCATTGCATGATCAGTAGCTAGGTCTCTTGTAACTAATCTTGTGAAATTTTGCTTTGGAGAGGAACTTGCACTGCTTGTGGACTTAGTTAAAATAGTTAAGATATTAGCAACGTATTGGAGATGAACTTGAATGGTTCTTTCCAATTGGTATTTATATTTTCCCAGAGATCAATGATATGTGTATGAGGCAGTTTTGGGAGAAAGTTGTATAGAAGAGAAACTTTGCCCTTTTTCCCTTTTAAAATGGTTCCTTGGGGCCTCCCCGGTGGCGCAGCGGTTGAGCGCTGGATTGCAAAACTGCCCGCAGCCTCTGCTGCGCTGGTTCGATCCCCAGCTGCTCCCCGGCCACCAGAGGAGGGTCCCACATGCGCACAGATCTTTCCTGCCGCCTGCTGCTCCCCTCAGCAGTGTACTTCGGTCCTTCTGCCTGTTCTACTCCCCGCTCTGGCTCTGGCAAATTCTCTCACCCTCCTGCATTTCTGACTGTACCCAATGCTTGAATGAATGAATGAATGAATGAATGAATGAATAAATAAATAAATAAATAAATAAATAAAATGGTTCCTTGACTAGTCTTATAATTAAATTGACATGAGGAACAAGAGAAAGGCAAAATTCTCATGTACAGGAGTCCCAAAGACATGAGACCCAAAGATGGTCAGAAAATTGAGGCTTATACACCAACCTGAGCTAAAGAGAAGGCATTGAGGTATGGGGTTTCAAAGAGGAGGAAGATATTTCACAAGTATATGGTTAGAACACCTGGTTGGTAAACAAATATTTGCCATGCAAGTTAAAAAAGTCTTTCTGATACAAAATGATTGATAGGTTTGGCGCAGTAAAGAAAAGGAGAGCCAGGCTAAACTTTCTCGAAGGAAGGGAAAATTTATTGCGCACCCGGGCGAGCTTCGCAGACCCAAAGTGGGGGTCAGTGAAGTCACGCCAGTTGTCAGGGGAAGGGTCGTTCTTATAGGGTGAGGAGAGGTTAGGTGGGAGAACTGGGTTGGCAGGGCTGGAAACAGGTTTAGGCGGAACAAATTTGTTTTTCATGGAGCCAAGTTGTTTTTCTCCTGTTTATTGCTTCAGTTTCAGTTTGATGGTATCAGTGGTACTGGTGTCAGGGCCATCTTGTATTTTTTCTATATGGGCTTCCTCATTCCTGGCCCCTGCATCGACCTTTCAGTGATCACTGGTAATAACTTTCTTCCTGGCACAGCCATCCTTTCTAAACTCTTTCAGGCAGTTAGAGAGAAACTTTTGATTTGACAAGGACCATTCTCAGTAAGATACTTTACTTTCCAACTTCTTTCAACATCTTGCCTTTTTTTGCAATATAGCTATTCACGTAATTTATTTTCCTTTATAATTTGGAAAGTGTCTAATAAAGTCAGTTTGGCTTAGCGATTCTATCTTGAGAGGATTGGTTTCTAGCTGACATCCATAAACTGCTTTACGGAGGCCCTACCTCCAGTCAACCAAGACAGAAGAGCTCATGCTCACCATCATTTGAAAGCATCAGATGAGCTGGAATATGACTTGAACCCTGAGTTTCCACTGAGCAACTGAAATTACACACATAGATCACAAATACCAGGCCTGGGGGCAGGTGTTCCTAAATGAGATGTTTGGAATTATAAAGTGAAAGAAAAAAATTAAGCCAGATCCTGAGAGAATCTGAAGATTCTGCTTTGCTTTTTTAATGGGCATGAGAAGTTTTCTTCCTTTGAAAATTAAATACCCAAAGGTATATTGTATGTACATATATGTACACATGTGTGTGAGAGCATGTACATGAACCCACATAACTAACCCTTTATCAGGAGAGTTTATTTTATCCCAAAAGTATGATAAGCAATCAATCCATTTGTGAGACTGCCCTTCTCTGATAATTTGCAGTAATTACAAATCTTTCTATGATTGTTTACTTTAAAGATGATATCAGGAAGCCAGAATCTTACCCACAACTCCTATATCCAACATCCTTTGCCCCAAGATTACCTAAATTTCCATCTGGATTATCTGCTTAGGTGACTGCATAGTGGTAATGTACGCCAGCTGTGCCTCAGATAACTCTGTGTTAAAGTCTCTGCTACTTAATGGCTGTATAATCTTGGACAGATTACTTAGCCTCATTAAAATTCATTTTCCTCATTTGCAAAATAGAGGACATGTAATTGAGAAGCTGTTTGTGAGTACTAAATAAAAGAAAACATGTAAACTAGCACAGCATCTGGCATAAATTAGCTGCCTAATAAATATTAATTATTGTTGTTTTGCTATACTTATTATTACTAGTACCTAGTTATTACTACTACCATCACTACTAGTATAACAATCAGTACATGTACCACATATAGTTTCTATTGTTCCTTGAGCATCTGTGGCTGACAATCTCCAAATTCATTACAAATCTGAATGTCCAAAAAGAAATGTTTTAATGTTGACCTTTAAAAAAAAAAAGCTAAATTTTATTAACTTCTAAGTATGACCTTTTCTGCCTGCCAGGTTTCTATTAGGAGTGAAAAGTCTTTGCAAAATGAACAATTACTCCTAATTTATTTGTGTTTCAGATATGGTGATGTGGGTGTCAGACTTTGTTATATGAAACTTACTTATAAATCCAATTATGAAATCCTGACTGGGAAAAAAAAACTGAATACACATCTCAAAACAAATTTTTGTGATTGAGAATTTTTTAAAAATCAATTTTTAAAAATACTAAAGGATAGGCCTTTCCCAAGGTGTCCTGAACAGACCTTCCCAAGATGGGTTAGTTTGGCATGTGGATTATTTTGGGCTATGGTCAATTGAGGTCCTGCAGGCTCACGAGAAATTTTTACTACTCACTTAAGTACTTTGAAGAATGAAAGTTGGGGTTATTATCCAGAGTTAAGATATTTACAAGAAGTAACCTTTCTATCAGAGAAACCTATCTGTAGTACAGGTTAAATATCTAACTACAGAGCATCTAGTTTTCATTATATGAATCACCCTCTCCTCATGTGAGTTTCCCTCCTCTCTCCTTGAAGATTCTGGCCCCTATGCTGTTCTTTAGCTCAGGAAATATGAGTATGTATGTATGTATATATATATATGTATACCCTAAATTTGCTCTATTGAATTTAGAATCTGCTTCCATCTGTATTATCCATAGATATGTAATTAAATTTGTTTTTTCTCCCCTGAATCTGCCTTGTGGGTATTTCGTCAGTCTGCCTGTTCTGTTCCCTGCTCTGTCTCTGGTGAATCCTCTCACCCTCCCATGCATCTGGCCTGTATCCTGGTTCTTGTATAAATAAATAAATAAATCTTTTTTAAAAAGTCAAAAAATGTTAAAATTAGCAAGCTGACCATAGATCTGAAGCATACAGCAAAGGAAAGGGATGGAGGGGGCTCAAAACAAGGGAGGGAAGAACACAAGAGAAATGGTGTTGGTTCACAGGTGATATGGTGGTGGGATAACTATGGGGACTACAACAATGTAAAAAAAATTAATAAAAAGTGAAAAAAAAATCCAAGAGAGGTTGAGTAGCTTCCTCAAAGTTATGCAACTAATAAATGGAGAAGCAGAATTCAAATGCAGGACAGTTCTTTCAACTGACCTCTCTCTTTTGATAAAAGGTAATAATTGTTAAAGAATTTAATTCGTATTAGGACCCTGTCAGCTGGACCAGTTTCTCCTGCGTGATTAACATTGAAAAGATACCATCAGAGCCTCCCCGGTGGCGCAGCGGTTGAGCGCTGGGTTGCAAAGCTGCCCGCGGCGCCGGTTCGATCCCCAGCTGCTCCCCGGCCACCGGAGGAGGGTCCCACATGGCACGCAGACCTCTCCTGCCGCCCGCTGCTCCCCTCAGCAGTGTACTTCGGTCCTTCTGCCTGCTCTGCTCCCCGCTCTGGCTCTGGTGAATTCTCTCACCCTCCCGCGCTTCTGACTGTACCCAGTGCATGTATAAACAAAAAACAAACAAATAAATAAATAAATAAATAAATAAAACATGCCTCTATTAAAAAAAAAAAAAAGAAAAGATACCATCACATAGTCTGTGTAGGACCAAAACTGAAGTATGTGGAGATTGTCTTGTTTTCAGTTTCTTCCACATCACCTCCATTCTCCTGACAGCAAGTACATGGGCACCTGTATCTTTAACACATCCCCCACCTCCCCTCACCTTCCTAGCTTCCCCTCATTCATTTTCTCCTCTTTGATGTGGACAAGTCATGAGTTCTTGGTTATATGCAGAAAGCTTTATATGCTGAGTTTCAAGGACCCCATTCAACCGTAATATTGACCACTGAGCCTTTCTTCTTCTACTGATAGCTGCTACTATTAGTTTCTCTGACTGCTTCTCTAAATAAAATTCTATATCAAAGATTCCATTTAGAAGCAAAGTAATTTGCAATTTGAGTGATTCTTCTGTTGATACCTTCTATAGGTAATAACATTACTTCTTATGATGTGTGACAAGCTGTAGAGAGACATTAGAGAATCTTCTCTTCTTATTTTGTGAAGTGTAAGACAGTTTGTTTGATGGTTTTAACTACTTTTTAATTTAAACTTCTCATGCATGAAGTTGTTTTGGTACTACTTAATGGCTACCCTTTGTGGTTTGAAACTATCTGTACATGACTTTCAATAGAATTTTTTTATTCAAGATTTAGAAGAATGGACCTATTGCTTAGGCATACTGAATGACAATTATAAAGTCAGTCTTTCAAAACCTTAAGAAACCTTAAGAAAATTCCATTTATGATTTAATGGGAGTTTCTCTACCATTCTGTTTTACTTTAATGGACCGGCATATGTAGAACAGCTCTGGTAATGTAATTCACAACCCATTCTTCCATTATGAACTGAGTGAAATTTTTATTGCTTTCAAAAGTGAATCTCCACCCACAAGACATTTTATAGAGGTAAGAGGACAAATGAAAATTCAGTCTTTTAAGTTATGAAGTAATGCAGAAGTAGAACAAAACAATATTATACTGAAAGTGAGAAGCTCCCTTAACTTTTTAACATACAAATGTTCAAGTTGTTTGACTGCTAGATGTAAAAAAACACTTGTGCAAAAAAAAAGTCACTGATTCATAAAGCAGTAAAATGCATGTAAGGTTCATTACCTCAGGTAGGAATATAGAGAAAGTGATATTTTAGGTTATTTTAATCTTGCAAATGAAATTATTTTCCACTATTTTTACAAAGAGAAACAGGTTGTTAGTGAAGAATATTTGATTTTGCATATTGCTTGAATTTCTGGCACATTTTTGTGACCAACTTCTGGTCTTATCCTATAAGCAATGTTATATTATTGCTAACCCAGTTCTTTTTCTTTCACGCTTTTAATTTTGATAACATTAGGATTCTGTCCATCAGGTATCATCACCATGGGGTGCCCATCACCAAATTGCCCATAGTCTGCCACCATAGTCTATTGTGCTTCCTTCCCTCTTTGTTCCTACCCTATCTCGATCCCAACCCCTCTGGATGCTTCAGTTCTATAATCAGCTTTCAAGGATTAGTTTTTAAGGGCTAACCCAATTCTTTACCAGTGTGTTAGCTCATTCTTTATTTACACAAATCACCATCACTTCTGTGAGAATTAGATACCTCCAACTTCTTCACTGTGGCTGTGGTCCATCTCACCCCTCACTATGGAAAACGAGGCCACACCATGCTAGACTACCTGCAAACCAGCACCTTCTTGCAGAAGAGGAGTGCTCTTTGGAGAGCACCAGTGGTTGTTTCTCAGCTAAGAGGAAGAGGGCTTTAAGAACAGAGTTGAGGGCCTCCCCGGTGGCGCAGCGGTTGAACGCTGGGTTGTGAAGCTGCCCGCTGCCTCTGCAGCGCCGGTTCGATCCCCGGCTGCTCCCCGGCCACCGGAGGAGGGTCCCACCTGGCGCGCAGACCTCTCCTGCCGCCCGCTGCTCCCCTCAGCAGTGTCCTTCGGTCCTTCTGCCTGCTCTGCTCCCCACTCTGGCTCTGGTGAATTCTCTCACCCTCCCGCGCTTCTGACTGTACCCAGTGCTTGTATAAATAAATAAAAAAAAAAAAAACAAATCTTAAAAAAAAAAAAAAAAAAAGAACAGAGTTGAAAAGTTTGTTCAGTGAGTAGAGAATGGTATTCCAGACAGGAGACATGGTATGAGAAAGGCACAAAGACATGGCATGACTTTGAGTGTTCTTGTAAAGATAAAATGTATCACAGGTAAATTACCTAGTCATAAGTAGCCCTCAATAGCTTCTAAAATATTATTACTAAGACAGGTCATCAGTGTTTTTCTGTTGCATTAATTTAAGAATATTAAACTCTATAGGAATACTACTATATAAATTATTTACAGATTAAAGTAAGACATTAGTAGATTCTGAAAATGTTCCTAAACCTTTAAGCTATTGTCTGTTTCTATTACAGTATCATACAATTTGGATACAAATTATTTTTCTGTTGACATGGAAGAAATTTTGCCTTTCAGTCACTCAACAGAGTAGATAGAAATCTAAAAAATATTCTCTATGGGGTTTGTATTTAATCAGTAGAAGCTTTAAATTTATAACATGATACTTTTTAGGGAGATTTTATCAGGTAGGAAAGTTGAGTACATCACATTTGGAACATCATTCTTTTTTTTTTTTTTATGCTTTTTTTTTTTTTTTTTTTTTTTTATTGTTTGTTTTGTTTATACATGCACTGGGTACAGTCAGAAGCACGGGAGGGTGGGAGAATTCACCAGAGCCAGAGCGGGGAGCAGAGCAGGCAGAAGGACTGAAGTACACTGCTGAGGGGAGCAGCGGGCGGCAGGAGAGGTCTGCGCGCCATGTGGGACCCTCCTCCGGTGGCCGGGGAGCAGCCGGGGATCGAACCGGCGCTGCAGAGGCCGCGGGCAGCTTCGCAACCCAGCGCTCAACCGCTGCGCCACCTGGGAGGCCCTGGAACATCATTCTTACCATATCTGCTTAACAGCTGCCACTTTTGCACCAATCATTTTGGTGATTCCAGTAGAATAAAAGCACCATGTGAACAGTGGTTTCTTCACTGCTATGTTTTCAGCACCTGGAGTGAGAGTTGATTCATAGTCAATTGGTTGAATAAGTAAATGAATGATTGTATATCTTAGTTCCTCAACTAGATTGTAAGAAAATTAAAAGCAAGGGTCATGTTTTCTGTTTGGAAGCCTTTAACAATTTTTCTGAAATGTAAAAGGCATATGGGGTGTGTGTGTGTGTTTGTCTGTGTCTGTGTCTGTGTAAGTAAGTTACCTTCCATAATAAGAATGACATCACTTGTGTCCTCTCAACACGAGTGTTACCTAACTTGGGTTATCAGCAAATGAATTTCTTACAACTCCTACACTGCAATCTCAGTAGCATGCCTTATCCTCCCAAATTAGTGGATAATACAAATTTTCTAAGAAGATATATTTTCTGAGAAGATATATCGAGGTATCCCCAGGCACTTACTGGTATTCCTAAATCATCTGTGGTCCATCTCAACCCTTGCTATAGCCATACCATGCTAGACCACCTGTGTTACTTGAGAAACTGGTTGTTCTTACTGTATCTTGAGTGGTGTTTTACCCTGTAACATATTTTATCTTTACATGAACACTAGTCCTGTCATGTCTTTGTGCCTTTATCAAGCCTTGTCTGCTATCTGAAATTCCATTCTCTACTCACTGTACAAACTTTTCAACTATTCTTAAAGCCTCCTTCCTCTGAGCTGAAAACACAACCACTGGTGTTCTCTAAAGGTAATTATTGATATTCTGCCTCCTGTTTTCCTACCATACCTCACCATTCCACACCTCTATTACACTTCATTTTCCTTGTTATATATAAAAGCTCCAGTACACATTCTTCTTCCTCCCATGCTGAACTCCCGCTGGCTGAAAGCCTATCTCATTCATTTCTGTGTTGTCTTTGTTTATCTCAGTGCCAGCTTCTGAGGAGATACTCCAGAGATGTTCTCTAAGTGTATAGTTACCTGTGGGCCACTTTTTTCTATTGATTACTGTATCAGATTTTTTTTTTTTTTAAAGATTTTGAGTTTGGGTTTTTTTTTTTTTTAAAGATTTATTTATTTAGACATACAAGAACTGGAGTACAGGCCAGAGGTGTGGGGGGTGAGAGGATTCACTAGAGACAGAGTGGGGAACAGAACAGGCAGACTGACTGAAGTACACTGCTGAGGGGAGCAGCAGGAGAGACAGGAGAGGTCTGCTGTGCCATGTGGGTTGCTCCCGGGCCGACCGGGGATTGAACTCAAGCTGCCGAGGCTTCGGCTTTGGATAGCTTCATAGTGCTGTGCTTAACGCCTTGCGCCACCAGGGAGGCCCTGTATCAGATTTAGGCATATTAGAGTAGGAGAGAATGAAGACTCTGACACTTGGGTGCTATGCATTGCATAGAGAAGTCAGAAAGGATAATTTTTTTTCTCTCAAAATTGAATGGGGTGGGGCCTCCCTGGTGGCACAGGGGTTAAAGTCTCAGCACAATCACCAGCCACTGAAACATGAGTTCAATCCCTGGCCAGGGAGCTACCCACATGGTGCAACAGACCATGTCTTGCCCGCTGCTCCCCTCAGCAGTATATTTCAATAGATCTGCCTGTTCTCCTCCCCACTCTGCCTCTGATGAATCTTCTCATCCCCCACATACACACCCCTGGCCTACACCCCAGTTCTTGTATGCATAAATAAATAAAAATAAATCTTTAAAAAACGATAGAATGGGGTACCCCCCCGCCCCGGTGAGCTCTGCTTCTGCTAGGTCTTGAGAATAAACCTATAATCTCCATCTTTGTGAGGCTTTGTAATTAGTTAAATTAGTTTGGTAATTAGTTAAATTAGAAAGCTACATTTCTTGCTTATGTCCTTTTGCTTTATTGACATAAAAAAAACTATCAATATGCTGCTGCTGGATTTAGTCTCTTCCAGTTTCAATAAAAAAAGCACATTTTCTCTCGATAGTCATGCTTCCTCTACAATCTTTATATGGCTCCCTTTATTTTGGCAAGATAATGGATTTTTTAAAAATAACATCTAATGTTCCTGATGGATAACCCCTTTAGCACTCATATATAAACCATTGTGAGGATCAAGGGTTTTTTGTTCACATTATTAAAGGAGACTTCTTTTTGTTCCTTTTGTCCATCCAAACAGGCAGATTTACTCTGTGATGTGCTTTTATGTCCAGTTTACCCTTGCACTGAGGATATAACCTTCTGGAGTCCCACCTCCATGGAGGGATTCCGCTTGGATTCCTATCTTGTAGAAACGAGGATTAGTCTTTGGTCTACTATTCCTGTGATAGTGCCAACACAGAAGCACAGGGTTACTAGGGGGCAGAAGTTGATTTCTGGTGAAAGCTAGTCAGTGAGCACTTTCTTGTCTCTTTAAACCCCTTTTGGGCCGCTAGTTTTTAGTTTCTTGGCAGTTCAAGGAAGCAATTATGAGGGTTAATATTTATCTCCAGAATTCTTGTTTGTTTCCATTGGGTATGCTATCTGGAGAAACTAGAATGCATAGTGATAGACATATTTTCTCAGTGCACAACTGAGATAATTTCTATAAATGGTTTGAATGGTGTGTAACTACCTTCTTGGAAAGGAGGCAGAAAATGTGTTTAAGAACAGAATATGCATTTATGTTTCAATGAACTGTTTAGTCTTAATAACAATTGTAACAGGAATGAGAAAAATGGTATGAGGATAGCTAAGTTTTAGAAATTTAAATGTGCTTTGATTCAAAATAATAAATAAATAAAGGTTAGGCAAAAAACATCCCTCTATTGGAGGTGATGAGAACCTTTTGTAGATTCTTCTTTGGGTTTCTTTTGACATTTCCATTCAAATGTGAGTTGAATGTTGAATTTGTCATTTTATATGAATTGCTATAATTTTTTTCTTATCTCTCTTTTCTCTTCACCAGACTGTCTCTTCTTTATACCCACTCTCTTATTTTTCCAAATCTTCTACTTCCCTTTAGTTGATTTTGCTTAAATTAGTTTCTCAATCTGTTTCTTTCCCTCTGCTGACAGTTCTCCCAGTTTTCTCGCGCTCACTCACAGACACAGCAGACATCTTGCTTGAAACATCTCATTCTTTCTCTCATATTATCCCTGATATTTCTGTTCTACTCTTTTTCTTGGTGAAAAAACTATTCTTTCATAAAAATGCTTCTCCTCTTATTAATTTGAAGAAAGAAAACAGGCAGTATATAAAGTATCTTGGAAATCTGAAGGAAAAAAAAGATTACAGTTTTCTGAATAATACTTCTTTTAAAATGACAGGTACCTAAAGAAGTAAAGACTTTCTGTTTTCACCGAGATGGGTGAAGTATTCTCTGTGTTATTCCAAAGTGAAAGTGACAAAAACAAAGATCTAAAGCAACAACAGTGAGAAAAATGTTCATAGAACAAAATCAATTCTTATTGCAATAATTGTGTAAACTGAAATGGTTATGGGCTTCTTTGAAAGGAACTAAAAAAATGTGGCTCAGATGCTGAGAACCAGAGAAACTGGCTGGGCGAATGTCTTTGGTCTCTTTGAGAATAGATGTCTAGGTAAATATTCACATGTCATGGTACTTTGATTTAATCCTCACAACCAATTCTATAAAATAAATATGTAATTTTCCTCTCCATTTTTCATATGGGGAAACTGAAGCTTAGACTTGTTAGACAATATTTCCAGGATCATTAACACAGATATACCTGACTCAGGTCTGCTCTCTACCAAAATACAGCTTTGACTATATCACCTAAACCAAAGGAATTGGCATCATGTAGGATGCCAACCATACATGAACAGTGAACAGTCATCTTTCTTTTTTGCTGTTCTAAAAGAAAACTCCTTCGATGCCATGTTCAAATTTCAGTGGATTTTAGAGGTAAATTTTTTAAAGATTTATTTTTACTTATTTATGCATATAAGAAATGGGGTATAGGCCAGAGGTATGCAGGTGAGAGGATTCACCAGAGACAGAGAGGGGGAAGAACAGGCAGATCTACTGAAATACACTGCTGAGGGGAGCAGCAAGCAAGACAGGAGAGGCCTGCTGCACCATGTGGGTCACCTCCCTGGCTGGGGATCAAATTCATGCCGCAGTGGCTGGCAATAGCTTGAGAGTGCTGAGACTTTAACCCCTGCGCCACCAGGGAGGCCCAGATTTTAGAGATAATTTTGTCAAACCACATTTCATAGACAAGGAACATAATTCTCAGGAACTAGAAAAAACTAGTTTAAGAATATCATTGGATGGGCCTCCCCTGGTGGCACAGGTGGTTGAGCGCTAGGCTGTGAAGCTGTCCGCAGCCTCTGCAGTGCTGGTTTGATCCTGGCCGGCCAGCGAAGGTCCCACATGGCGCTGCAGACCTCTCCTGTCGTGCCTGCTGCTCCCCTCAGCAGTGTATTTCGTCAGTCTGCCTGTTCTGTTCCCCGCTCTGTCTCTGGTGAATTCTTTCACCCTCCCTGTACCCCGGTTCTTGTATAAATAAATAAATAAATCTTTAAAAAAAAGAGTATTTTTGGTCTTTGGGGATTAGAACACCAAATCTCACTCAAGCAAAACCTTGATGCTTTTTCACCCTAGTTTCTAACCCTTCTCACATATTACCTTCCCCACTGACTTCTCATAATACTAGGAAGTCTACACTGAAGATTCTTTTCAATAAAGGTACTGTGTATTCAGAAATCTTCAACAAACACATGAATAATTTGCCCTGAGGGAATAGCACAGAAGTGTTGTTTTCCTCTGAGTATATAGTTCCATCAGTAGGATGCTTTTCTGTTTTCCAGGAGGAAGAAGCAAAGGAATAATCTCTGAGCCCATTCTCTCTCCCTTATTCTCAGATTTTCTGCCTTGGGAATAAATACAGCTATAGTTGCTCTCTCAGTGAACAGGTTATTTGTGTTACAAAATTGTTCCTGAGTATTCCTTAGGGAATGGTTGTATCCGAAGTGCAAGCATTGTACTATTTGGTGTTATTTGTATAAAGGAAGGCTTTTTGTTGTTGTTTTCAGCAACTATACTGGTGAAGATACAGCCTGTTCAATCTCTCCTCACTACACCATGGGGAACTGAAGCATTCATGTTTGGAGAAAACCCTTTGAAATGAGTCCACGAAGAATACTTCCCTCCAAGGACATGGAACCCTGTAAATTGAAGGTGGGCACAGAAAGTTCTAAAGCAAGTGACATGTTCCAATGATTTTTTTCTGGCACTCTCACACTCTCCAAACTTTGTTTTATCCCCAAAGTTGTCTCTTTTCTTTTCTATCATGACTGAGGAGTGAAGCCATATACCTAATAAAAAGCAATACTGTCAGAAGGAGAACTGCTCACTGTGGATTTGAGGCTCTTTTGTTAGGCTTTTTGAATAGGCAGAGGCATTTCCTGATCCACAAACTGTCTCAATAAACAATTCTGACATACACAAAGGACACTTTCATCACAGTCAATACCACAGTGGGGTGATTCTACTTTTACAAAATCTGCATCAAGGAATTAGCAATTTACCATTCTGTGCTCATTCTTCTTAAAATCACTGAGGTAGAATAATTTACTTGGTGAAAAAAGGACCAGCTTAAATGTGTTCCTTAGGAACTGTGAGCAATAACAACACTACAGAAACAACACATATTGACTTCTCTTTTTTTTTTTTTTTGGCAGATTTCAGCAGGTTAAGATTCCTTTATAATCAAGATGTGATTGAATCGTTAACCTTACTCCACTCCACAAATGAATTTTAATTATTTTCTGCTCTTAGAAAATTTTTCAAGTCTAAATTACTGTAATTTAGCACTCATCTTTCATAACCATTATTCAGGGAGAACAGGGCCACGGACAAAGGACTTCAGGTTCCTTTGGAGAGTAGCATGGGACAAGGCAATGAAGCGCAGGCAATGAACTCCATATTTGTAGTTCTCTGAGGAACTGTGAAATTATCCTCAACTCTTCCTACTTTAAAGAGAAAAGGCCTCCTTTAAAATCTGCCCTGCTGTTGATTTTCAGATCTTTTATGTAAGTTAGTGCAGGATTTTTAAGCATGTTCTCTATTCTTCTGTATGTTAGAATATTGGGGTAGGAGAAGAGAGGGTTCCTGGAGCACAATTCCAGGGAAAATTGCATGTGTTTATATAAATATATATATCATTTTTCTTAATAGTTTAAAATCACTTCTTACTTTAGATTTTAGATTCTTTTGTTTTAGATGCAAATTTAGTTTGTCTTCATCTTATTGTAGACATGGTTAGGGGCCACCTGAATACAAAAGAATAGAAACAGACTCCTATGAACAAGAAAAGTAGTGTGTGTGTGTTTGTGTGTGTGTGTGTGTGTGTGTGTGTGAGAGAGAGAGAGAGAGAGAGAGAGAGAGAGAGAGAGAGATTCAGGTAAAGATAAATAATTTTCCTTTGGCAAGATCCTAGTTTCACTGCAGAATACAATTAATATGTTCTTTTTCTTCTTTGAATTCCTCTTTACTTTTCATATTTAAGAAAAATATTCAGTTTCTCCATTTACAATGAGTCATTGGCTATCAACTATTATTTTATTTTATTTTATTATTATTTTGCATGTTACTTAAATGGCACTAGACCCTTACACATATAATAAAATACTACTGCATAATCAAATTTCTGAAGACTTTTATATCCAACATAAGGGAAGCATTGAATAGTTTTAAAATTCTTGATCTAAAATTCATGTAATTATAGCTTTGGGCTCATAATCCCTGTTTTCAGAAACTTTTGCACTGCTCTGCTTCCTTTTCACAATCTTTTACTACTTACTTCTCCACCAAGCTGACCTTTTATTATAATGGGTTTTCCAGAGGGAACTTGCTGTAATAGAGGTAATATATTGTCAGACATGATTTCAGATGACAACTTCAGAGTATTGGTATACTTTATGTTGTTACTTAATTGAACAAGAATAGTCAGTTTAGTGAAGCATTTTCTTTATTATTTCATTTTAATCTGGGCAAAACCAGAATGACTCATCACCAAGATTTTAGCTAATAATAAACTAAGGAGACAGCAAGAGGTTTTGGGAGGTATGTATTCTTCTTTTGCTGAGATGATGAAATAACACAAATTTCAGGGTCTGTCCTCCAAAGTGAACCGTGGAGAAATTATAGAAGCAAAAAGGAACTACGAATTTAAAGAACTAACAGAAGAAACACCTTCCCTCCCAGATGGAAGACTGTCTGAGAACTGGATTGTACAGCACAGTTGGACAGTCGCAGTCTGGGACAGAGGTAAACCAGAGGCAGTAAATGGAAGAATGGATTAGAGTAGTAATTTTTAAATGTAATCTTCAGACCATGAGTTCAGTATCTCCTCAGAACTTACTGGCAATGCAAATCATTATGTTTCTCACCCCAGATCTATTGAATCAGAAATTTAGGGAAGGTCCAGCCATCTATGTTTAAACAAGCATTCCTAATTAATCTGGTACATGCTCAAGTTGAGAAGAAAAAGGGTTTTTAATCCCTACTTGCCTTTTTCTTGACTTGCCTCAGGGCACTCATAACCCACAGGCTTTACCCTAGATGGCTGCCTCTGCCCTGCAGCTCAGAGGATCCGCACTATTGCCTGGTGTTGACTGGCCAGCTGTTCTCCAGCATGTTTCTCCACAAAACCCCTCAGGTTTCAGCCCAGAGAACAGGATGAACCTGTCCCTGCTGATTCACCTAAGGCTGTAAAGAAACCTTGATTAGAGTGGCTACCCAAAAGAGCATCAGCGGAAAGACCACCAAGGTTCTGTGTTGCCTGAAATACTCTATCCACGGTCTCATCTTCTCTTCCCCAACACACTTAGGCAAATCTAAGTGAGTGATTAATTTTGTGCCATTAATCAGACAGAAAAACCAGTACCCCCTCAATGTGGTGGGTTCACCAGTACACCCTCAGTGTATGGGTATCACTCTGTGATACCTTATAGAAATTGTGCTTGATTGTGAGGCTTGCAAATTATACAAATTACTTCTTTTTTTAAAAAAGGCAAAACTACAAATACAAAATCAGGTATGAAAATGAATATTTGTTTGGGATCACCCAAGAAACCAGAATAAAATACGTTATTTTAAAAAGTTGACGTATCGGGCCTACCCTGGTGACGCAGCAGTTGAGCACCAGGTTGCGAAGCTGCCCGCAGCCTCTGCAGCGCTGGTTCGATCCCCGGCCACCGGGCGAGGGTCCCAAATGGCACGACAGACCTCTCCTGCCGCACCCGCTGCTCCCCTCAATAGTGTATTTCGTCAGTCTGCCTGTTCTGTTCCCCACTCTGGCTCTGGTGAATTCTCTCACCCTCCCATGCTTCTGACTGTACCCCATGCTTGTATAAATAAATAAATAAGTCTTAAAAAAAAAAAGTTGACATATAACAAGCATTGCAATATCTGGTGTTTTTTTGTTAAATAATCTGCTGACACCCTTGTAAAATTATTTTACTTTTTTGCTTTATTCTGTTTGGTTGCCTCCACACATGTCATGTACTATCAAAGATAATTGCAATTTAAAACAAGAAAGATATTTTAGTCTTTCTTGTAATATGATTTTCAAAATTTGTTTTTATTATTGACTCAGATGCATAAAACATAACTTCACAAACAAACATGGTTTTACTATTGCTATAGTCTTGTGCTTTATGATCACAGGAAATCTGATTAATCATATTTTGCATGGCTTATGTGGCATTGAAAGTATGCACAGTATATTGAATTTTCAAGTATATTCTTCAGAACAGAGGTTTTGGCTAGAGGTCAATGAGAAATAAATTCTCCTCTTACAGTCTTCCAGATATTATGATTAAAATCCTTTTTTTACTTATTGCTTTCTGGCTTTGGGCATTTCAAACTATTTTATTCGTCTGCTCGATGTTGAACACTGTAGAACATTTATATATTGCAATATGACCTCTTTCATGTCATGATGAGGATGAATTGGCACAGTGCCCTAAAGAAGTATTCCTGGAAACTATTCCTACGCATGTATAGCTAGTAATAACATAAATGTACTCAGAAGTTACCATGAATCATAGATATTGAAATAACACAGAACTAGAGTGGAGCCATCATCTTTAACTGATTCTATAGAATTAGTTTACTTTTGCATATGTACAAAAATGTATGACAATTTAATAGTGATGATCCATGATTCTCAAGCTTTATTAGTGTTTTAGGATTCTCAGGAGAAGCAGAACAATTGACTATCTCTATCTCCCTACCTACCTACCTGAGAGATTTTTCTCAAGGAGTTTGCTCACTTCATTGTGTAAGTTGGCAAGTCTGTAGTTTGCAGATTAGCCTGGAAACCCAGGAGAATTGATGTTATGGTTTGCGTCCAAAGGCAGTTTGCTGGCAGTATCCCCTTCTTCCTACTGAGAGGTAAATCTTTTTCTTGTAAGACTTTCAAGTGAATGGAGGTCTACCCACATTATAGAAAGTATTCTGTTTTACTCAGATTCTACTGACTTAAGTATTAATCTCATCTAGAAATTACCTTCACAGAAACATCTAAATAATGTTTGACCAAATACTGTAGCTTAACTACAAGTTGACTTCCTCAAAAGAAAATCAATAAACAGAATAGCATATGCAATCTGAAGAAAAAGTACAGGAACCAGGGACTCCAGTGACCTACAATGTCCATCCATGTCAGGTTTTCCTGGGGAATTATAGTTTTGCACCTTAGCAGTTAGGTAGGATCACGTGACTAGTGTGGGTCACTGCTTTCTGAGTCAAAGTAATGATTTGTTACCTCAGGGTGAAACTTTTAATCACTAGCATAAAATTCTCCAGAGTTCTTTTCCCTGCTGAGATGGTCAGATGGGTTGCCTCTCTAGCTGATTCAATTACCTGAAGGTGAAGCCTACATGGTTTTTCCTTGGAGCATTGCCTCGACTTGTAGTGGACTTTATTTTTTTAAAATATTTATTTATGCATACAAGAACTGGGGTACAGGCCCGAGGTGTGGGGGGTGAGAGGATTCACCAGAGACAGGGAACAGAACAGGCAGATCGACCGAAATACACTGCTGATGGGAACAGTGGGCGAGACAGGAGAGGTCTGCTGGGCCATGTGGGTTGCTCCCTGGCCAGTGGGGGATCGAACTCGTGCTGCAGAGGCTGCAGATAGCTTCATAGGCTGCGTCTTAACCCCTTGCGCCACCAGGGAGGCCCCATAGTGGACTTTAGTTGTGCTAAACCACTGACATCTTGGAATTTGTTACTACATCATTATCTAGTCTACTAAATGAAGCAATGAATTAAAATAACCGTGCAAAATTTAAGGAGATAAGAAATGATATTTATAATTGGGAATACAACTAGAACTATTTAACCCAGTGAAAAATTAGGTGAATTTTGAAGTGTGTAACCTAATATAACCTGATACAATCTGATGGATATAGTTGAAGATCAGCTTTTAGTTTAAACCTGTATCTTTGAGCAAAATGTCTCAAAATTTCCCTGACAATAATTCACTCATGGAATCTAGTGTAAGAAAATAATCTGAAATGCCTGAAACCATAATATGTGTACATATATACATCACAATTTTATACATAATGACTTAAAATGAAAGAAAGTAACCTAATAAGCTTGCTAATTCAGGAGTTTATATATGGGATTTTGTAAATATCTCTAATTGAACATTATGTGTCATTCAAATATGACAAAAAATTTTGATAACATGGGGAAATATTTGCTTACTAAATTTAAATTTCAAAAGCAATAATAGCTCATTTGTGTATACATTTAATATATACTCCGTAAAGATATGTATAGATAAAAAAATTATAAGAAATTATGCCAAAATTACAAATAAAAATGATAATAGTTAAGATAAAACCCATAGTTGGTGGTCAGTGGGGTAGTTGGGGCTTAATAAGTCTGCATTTTTTCCACTGTTAGATTTCCATAAAACAAAGAGTATGTTCAGATTGTGATTTGGTAAGCAACAAAGAAATGGATGCACTGATGAACATTTAAGCCACTCTAATCAATAAGGATAATTTTCCATTGATTTGGATAGAGAGATATACAAAACCTGAATTGATAATTTTTTATTGCCTATTTTGACTGCCAAAAGGAAAAAAGTGTCTCATTACTGACATCATAGATAACAGGCCACAGAGAGATACTACCTTTTTTTAAGGCAGTGGTTTAAATGCATTCCAGAGAGCTAGCTCAATATGGCAATAAACTTCCTGCTAAAAAAAGAAAGAAAACTGATTCATTGCAGAGCTCATAAGTGACCTTCATTGTGATTTTTTTTTAACCTGTTTGAGTACCTCCATAAAACATAACTGAAGAAGTGGTAATTCCTCAATGAGTTGATTTTAAAATTCAGTGTCATTTCTATGTGGAAAAGTCTTAATGACTATAAATACCATATCTCCACTATCTCCACTAGGATCAAAAACACTAAGAAACTGATACAATTGAAGTATCAAAAAATCAACAATTTGCTATTTATTTCCTTAATGTGTTACCTCACCTAGTGATGAAGAAAAACAGCAGCCCTGGCTTTTGTTTTTATAATTAAAACTTTTTTTTATGAAACCATACTTGACTTTTTTTTCTGGTATTAACATGTTCTGAACAAGTGGTTATAAATCAAGTTATAGTTGACTCCAGGGAAAACCCACAGATTTTTTTCCCAGCAAGGTGGAACCATAAATCAAATTCACATTTTCAACAGTTTGATGGTAAATACATTTCCTGAGCACAAGTATGTCATTCGGCTCTGATTGTAGAAGCAGGTATGCTACTTACTTGTCAGTTTAAATCAGGTGTTATTTAGAAAGCCCTATGCATTAAGAAGTTTAAAGAGTGTTACAAGACAGAGCTGTTTATTTTTAAATAAAAAGTAAGCCTAATCAGGGCCTCCCCTGGTGACGCAGCGGTTGAGCGCTGGGCTGGGAAGCTGCCCGCAGCCTCTGCAGCACCGGTTCAATTCCCGGCCGCTGGGCGAGGGTCCCACATGGCGCGACTAACCTCTCCTGCCACACCCACTGCTCTCCTCAGCAGTGTATTTCGTCAGTCTGCCTGTTCTGTTCCCTGCTCTGGCTCTGGTGAGTTCTCTCACCCTCCCATGCTTCTGACTGTACCCAGTGCTTGTATAAATAAATAAATAAATCTTAAAAAAAAAAAAAAAAAAAAAAAGTAAGCCTAATCACTGAAGTGTCCCTGTGATCTCACCAACGGTATTGATGAAAAAAGAAAAGAAAACCTCTCTGATTCTTCCCTGTTGAATTGGCTTGTTAAGGAATCTTGAAGGAATAGTTTTTGGGTCTGGTGTCTTATAACCATTACTTGATGAAACATTGTAATACATTATTAACTAGAT
Source organism: Talpa occidentalis (assembly GCF_014898055.3). Taxonomy (NCBI): domain Eukaryota; kingdom Metazoa; phylum Chordata; class Mammalia; order Eulipotyphla; family Talpidae; genus Talpa; species Talpa occidentalis. The sequence continues at coordinate 75,668,184 of NW_023601322.1, read as the reverse complement.
GACACAGCCTGAAAAAATACCCATTATATATATAAATATGTATTCACAAACACATACACACAAAAAATGTGTTGGTAGTGAACACATTTTATGAATTGAAGTTCTAATTGAACTGACATTTTAAAACTCTGGTATTCATCGAATTTCATCCATTTCATTTTTTAATTAATAAACATTTATCAACTTCTGTAAATGAAATTCTTTTTAAAAATATTGCTGCTGGCAGTCAGTTTTTATCAATTAAATTCTTTGTTTTCCTTATCATTTTGCTCTAAAAGACATTTCTGTTTTGGATTACTCCTCTAGGAAATGTAATCACTTAATGGAATGTTAAAAGATGTAAAACAATTTGTTGTAAAACTTCATCCATGATAGGCATCGATTGCAAATAATATACCTTTATAAAAATTACTATTTCTTCCAATACATTATGATAAACTGGATTATTATTCAAATTTTTCACCTAACACCTCACCCCTGCCTGCTGCCATTGCCACTTCCAAGATTATACTTCCAGAGTCATTGCCACATTACTTTGCAGTGCTCCCACTCCCTGTAAGTGGAGTATATTTTCCTATCCTGCTGATTTGGGGATGGGCCAGCTAGTTTGTTTTAGTCAATGGAATGTATTAGAAAGGTGCTGTGTGATTGTGCTTACCTTCTTGTGCCTCAGTTGCTCCCATGAGACCATCATCTGCCAGTTAATTCACTGGTCCTGGAGAAAGGGTGAGAAAGATGGGAAGCCGAGCTGCCCCCTATCCCATCAGCAGGGCCTGAGGCAGAGCCATGCCAGCTCACCTGCAGATCTGTGAGAATAAATAACTGTTCTTTTAAGTCTCTGAATTTTGGGTGAGTGTCTTGCTACATGACAGTACTGGGACAATATCTAGTACACCCAAGACGAGCCTTGCTGTAAGTGAAGGAATTTCTGCAGTGTACATTTCTTTTTGATAGGAACTCTAAGGACCCCTTCCATGAAGTACAGAAAACAATAATTCTTAGCAGACGGAGTTCTGGTCTTTCCACGGTGAGCAAGTATAGTGATCTTTGACAAGTGTCTGTCTTTTTGTGCCTCACTTTCTGTGCCTCTGTAAAATTAAAGATAGTGATACTTTCACACCAAAAGACTGAGGCCTTAAATTTAATGATCTCTAGGTCCATTTTATTACTGACATACACAATTTTATGAAATGAAGCCATGTCATTTTTAAGGAGTGGAACTCCAATTTTATTTCTTGGTATAGTTGTATAGCAAGTTAGAATCTTGTTGAACCACAGAAGATCTGAAGCGTGAATTGGGAGACTTATGAGGAAATACCCCCAAGATAGGGCAAGGGGCAGACACAAATAAGATTTGGGGAACCAAAATGAATAAAAGTACTTTGGTGTATGCAGTAAGATCCAAGATCAGAACTGGCAAGTAGATATAGTTTTCTGAACCTTGAGTGACCCTTTTCTAACTCCATATGCTTTCTTAATTCCTCTCTAGTCTCAGAAGAACATGGCTGTCTTTCATCCATATGTGGTAGCAGAGTTATATATCTGGCTCCAGATTTATTTTTTTTTTCCATCTCTTTGGTTGTGGTTCATTATAAGAAATGGGTTCATATACAAATATTCAGGTCAAACAATTATTTTTCTAAATCCCATCATTGCTTGTTCCGAAGGTTAGATTAGGGAGGCTGTTGCTCAAAAGGCAAGCTGTTAGCATTACAGATTCAAGACAAGGAATTGGCACCTATTTTCAAACTGCCCAGAAGCAGAAAGAATGGGAATTGGGAAGCAGTTAACCATTTCTGCCACCGTGATAAATTTCTATTTTGCTCCTGACTTTATGACACTATAAAATACTTGCTTTGACCTGACCTAAATTTCCATTAATCTTACATGTTCATTCTTTCAGATAGCAGCAACTTATGTCAATATACACCCTAAGGTGCTATATATACTCCTTCAGCATATGTATTTCTTGCCAAGTTAGACATCTGTAAGAGATGCCTGATGAAAATACAATGATTTTGATACAAAGCACAATATTTGTAGCACACAATAGATATTTAGCAGTGTGATTTTATTTGAGGTTATCTGCCTAGTACTATGTTCGTTTAATAAATAGGCACTTGTGAATGCTAAAGGCTGCCATATGCATTGGTGTAATGCAGGCAGAGCGTGAGCCAATGAACTGCTGACTCTGTAACTAAATTATGGAATAATTCTTTGATTGGACGGCCTCGGACAATTTCGAAGTCCATAATTACGCAGTGGCTTCTGAAAGAGAATCCTAAGATGGTATACCTATCATATATTTTCTGTGTTAGTCTTGTGAAGTTGATGACTTGGGACAGAAAAGTTAAATTATAAACTGCAGTTACTGTAGGAATCAACTCTTGGGGTTCTTAAAATAAAACAAAGGCTAGAAAAGGTTTCAAAAAACTGTGAAGTACAACTCTAGAAGACACCACAGTGAGATGTAGAAAATCAGCAGTAATCTCAGTTGCTCTCTACACCTGGAGATGGCCTGAGTCCATTCAATAGAAATGTGATTCCTGTTCTAGCTCAGTGCACTTGCACTGAAGTGCAGTAGTAAATAAAATGATAATATTTTAACGTGTACATATCCTTTCACCTACATCATATATTATGTATTGTTACTTACAAATCACATAAGGCACCTAGTTTCCTTGAGGTTAAGTGCCTTTGCCAAGATAATATAAATACCAGCTACCACCTTGGAGACATCTTGCCAATAAACCCAATCTGTCTGTGCCCATAACCTGTTGAAAACACCAAGTACCAAAAGTTCAATCTTTTGTAAATTTCAGTATTAATACCCTCTATCTTTTCTGACCAAGGGCTCCAATATTTATCTGTTTTTACTGGTTCTCCACCTAAATTTCCCTAATTTGACCCATTGCCCCCATGAACTGTGATAATATACTTTCTTTTCTCCTGAATATTAGCCCAACCTCAGTGAGTACTGAATCTTCGACCTTTTGTGTCTGTTACAGGTTTGACTGTGAGAAAATAAACAAAAAGCTGAGCACCAACCCAAGTCATGAACTGATATTTTTCTGACTTATCATTAATACTTTCCTGAATCAATATAATTACCATTACTATTTTAAATGAAATTGTAGTTTTTAGCAGAATTTGATTCATAGATGAAGGCAAACAATTATGCATTCATGTGTCATTCATAAGTTTAATGTCATGCCTGCACATTTTTCAGTCTTACAGTGTTATTTTCTTCTAAATTTTTTAAGTTAAATTTGGGATCAGAGTTAAGGACTACATTAATGTAATCACTCGTGTAGTTACTGATCACAATTTATGTTTTTACTTTAGTCAGTTTCCAAAATTTTTATTTTCTTTTGAGGTTGAATTGTATTCCATTGTAGAGATGTGGATAATTAATCCTATCTGTCTCCTATTGCTGAACATTTAGATTGTTTCCTTATTTTGTAACTATGAAGAATGCTGTACTGGCATATCTGTAGGGTGAGTGCCTAAAACTGCAATTGCTGGTTCACGGGGTATAGGCACTTGTATCTTTTTTTAAGGTAATGCATTTTATTTTATTCATAAATGGGATATAAATTCTTCTTTTATTCTTGGATTTTACAAGTGCATAACATGTAGAATTCAAAAGGAAAACAAAAGGTTAATAGTGAAAACATTACCAGTTCTCCTTCCAATAACGAGGTATTCTATGCAAATACAAGCATCTATTATATTTCGAATAATGCTCTTAATTGGGAATATTTATATTTTCTTTTACATTGAGCTTAGAAGATTCCAAAAGCTCTTGCTAAGATAACTGAGAGAGACTCTTAGGCTATTATGTCACTGTACATGTTAGGAGCACACTTGTATATTTTCTCTTCATTCAGTGTCTGCCACACATCTTACCTATTGAGTATTCTATTTTTAAAAGCTGTGTGTCTATTGATTTTCATTATGTTTATTCACTCTGGAGGGATGGATCGCCATGGATACAGGGGGCTACTGCTCTTTTTCACAAGAAATTTCCCAAAACATAGCCCAATCTGGATACTTTGCTCACTGTGGAAGAGATTATACTATATCACAAAATTGGATTTTCCTTTCTTCCCTAATAAGAGAATTTAAACTAGAAACATGGGGGCCTCCCTGGATTCAGTTTGAAAAAATATTTAAGAATATAATTTGAAAAAACTCTCTGTTATACAGATGGGACCATAATGTCTCAGAGATGGGAAGTAATTCATCTAAACTCATAAATTATATTTGCAGCAGAGCTTAGATTATATTCTCTTTCCCAATCAGCGTTCTTTCCATGGCACTGTGCTGCTACTTCTATAATAGTATCCTGTACACAGTTTCTGTAAGTTCATTATGAATCAAATAGTTAATATCACACCCAAAAAAGAGACATAGAACCTTAGAATCATTTATTAGACATGTTATAAAGACTCACACTATAAATACATTGGAAAATAATTGGCCTGAATTCTAATCTGATATCAGGAAAATAACCCTCATTTTTCTTACTGATACCATTTGTTACACCTTTGCTCGTCCCTTATTCTCTAGGCTTCCTGAATTACTTTATATGAGGTGGTATTTCTTGCATACAACAGAGTTGGATTTTACTTTGGAAAAACTCCATGTTTTATTAAACAGATATCCAAGCTATTATTTTGTCTTAAGGCAATGGGGTATAAGAATTTATGGGAGTTAGGGAATTATCAATTATATGCAGTAGGAAGAACACTTTATTTTACCACATTGCACTGTTTCTGTCCCCAGATAGATGTTAAGTAGTTGGTTTTAATTGAATCACTTTAAGGTCAGAGTAAATTTTTCAAAAGTATATATTTTTTGGGAAAATAAGTACCAAAGAAGAATGTAAAATAGAATTTGGGACATGTTATTCTAACTTTTACATGAATTTATTAAGGGCTTAGAAAAAAGGTGAGTTTCAAAGGATATAAAGTCCATAAAACCTGGGAGACAGGTCCTGCTTCCACATTCCATATCAGGAATCTTTGGGCAGTCACTTAAACTCTATAAGCTTCAGTTCCCTTATGGAGCAATGAGATAAAATTAGCTCTGCTACCTTCATTCCCCAAATTTTTTAATCATCAAAATCCATATCCATAATCTTTCACCATATCTCATTCCCCCAGCAAAACTTTAATTATGCTACTCATTTTGTAAATATCCTATAATGGTTTTTCTTTGTCTTTATGAATTTATGTTTAATGATTAAAAGATTTGTATAAAACAATACATCCACAAATCTTATACTTTCAGTGTTCATCTCTGTACCTCTTCAGAACTCCAGTTCTCTAAAAATAACCACTCTCAGTTTTCTTTTTTGTTGTGTGTGCTTGTGTGTGTGTGTGTTTGTGTTTGCATACATCTGTTTTCATTTCTCCAACATCAATCTCTAACATCAATATATTACTATCCTTTGTTTTATCAATTTGAAATGTTAGTTGTAGGTTATTCATTATAGAAAATGAAGATTAACTCAAATTAAACATCATCTTCCTTCTCTTCCTGACATTTAATAGTTACAACATTGTTTTTGATTCTTCCAACTTCCAACTTTAATAATATGCTTACACCAAAATTATTTTTATCATGCCCTCTTCTTCCTAATTGCATCTTCAACTTCTGTCAGCTCCATCTGACATATGTGTGGATAGTCATAAAACTCTTTCTCTGCTATGGTTTTTTAACATCAGTTGGAACTACTTCTCTTGGTAAGATTCTATCATTTCCCTCCCTGTAACTTTTTCCATGGTTGCTGGCCTAACTACAACCTTCAGAAATGTGTGTTCTATTTTCTTTCTTTTCTCCACAAAATCCATTTCCCACATCAGGCCATTTCTTTACTTTCACCACAGGTATTAGTATTAAAAAGCCTCAATCCTTTATAATAATTCACTTTAATTTTTTTGGTGGGCACATATCTTTGAAGCAATGGTCTGCTTCTGACTCCAACCTTAGAGTACAGCATCTCCTACAACAGACTCCTCCTTTGTGAAGAGTCTAGAGTTGTGAAGACAAGGAAACAACCTGACCAGCAATCAGAAGACTTCAATGAGTACTTCAGCATTTACATTAAACAAACAGAATCAAAGCTCCAGAAAGAAAGGACCAATGCAGAGCCTTGAGTGACATCAATTCAAGGTTTTCTCATCAAGTTATCATATGAAGAAAGATATAAATCGAGGAAAGAGTGTATCTCATCCAGGAGAAAATAAAATTATAAGCCCAAAGGTGATAGTTGGGTAGCAGACAGAGATATTACTGAACTTTGAGCTGGCACATAGAAATGCGAAAAGATAACATGATAAAAATCATATACAACAAACCCACAGCCAATATTATCCTCAATGGTGAAAAGCTGAAGGCCTTTCCTTTAAGATCAGGAGCAAGACAAGGATGTCCACTCTCACCACTGCTCTTCAATATAATACTGGAAGTCCTATCCAGGGCAATAAGACAAGAGAAAGACATACAAGGAATCCAAATAGGGAAAGAAGAAGTAAAACTATCACTATTTGCAGACAATATGATAATATACATAGAGAACCCTAAAAACTCCACAGAAAAACTAATCAAAATAATCAACCAGTTTAGTAAAGTAGCAGAATACAAAATCAACACACAAAAATCAGTAGCTTTCCTGTACACAATCAATCTGAAGAAGAAGAAATCAAGAAAACCATCCCTTTTATAATTGAAAAAAAATCAAATACTTGGGGATAAACCTAACAAAAGAGGTGAAGGACCTATACAAAGAAAATTATAAAACACTGTTAAAAGAAATAGAAGAAGACACAAAGAAATGGAAAAACATCACCTGCTCATGGATTGGAAGAACTAACATTACTAAAATGGCCATCATCCCAGAATTAATGAACAGATTCAGCGCTATTCCAATAAAAATCTCAATGACATTCTTCAAAGAAATAGAACCAATACAGCTGAAATTCATATGGAACCACAAAAAAACCATGAATAACCAAAGCCCCACTGATGAACACAAAGGAAAATGGAGGTATCACACTTCCAAACTTCAAACTATATTACAAAGCCATAATAGCAGTGTAGTACTGGAACAAAAACAGACACATAGACCAATGGAATTGAATAGAAAGGCCAGAAATAAAGCCACCCATATATGGACAACTAATCATTGACAAAGGAGCAAAGAATATACAGTGGAACAAGGACAGTTCAATGGTGCTGGGAAAACTGGACCAACATAAGCAAAGGAATGAAACTAGAACACTGCCTCATACCATGCACAAAAATCAACTCAAAATGAATAAAAGATCTGGACCTAGGACCTGAAACTATAAAATATATAGAAGAAAATATAGGTAAAAACACTACAAGACATATATCTCCATAACATCTTTAAAGACTCATCACCCAAAGCAAAGAAAGTCAAGGAAAAGATAAACACCTGTGATTACATCAAACTGAAAAGCTTCTGCACAGCAAAAGAGACATTAACCAAAACGAAGAGACACTCCACTGATTGGGAAAAAAAAAATCTTTGCACTCCAAACAACTGATAAGGGACTGCTCACAAAGATATTCAAAGAACTAACACTACTCAACAAAAACAAAGTAAACAATCCAGTCAAGAAATGGGCAGAACTTAAAAGACACTTCTCCAAAGTAAAAATGCAAATGGCCAACAGGCACATGAAAAAATGTTCAACATCCCTTATCATCAGGGAAATGCAAATTAAAACCACAATGAGATACCACCTTACACCAGTAAGAATGGCACATATCAAAAAAAAAAACAAAAAACTAGCAACAACAAATGTTGGTGAGGATGTGATGAAAAAGGAACTCTCCTACATTACTGGTGGGAGTGCAAATTGGTCCATCCACTATGGAAGGCTGTATGGAGGTTCCTCAGTCTACTAAAAATGTAACTTATGACCCAACAATTCCACTCCAAGGGATCTACCCAAAGAACACAAAAACATTGATTCAAAAGAATACCTGTCCCCCATGTTTATTGCAGCACTATTTATAATAGGTAAAACCTGAAAACAATCCAAGTGCCAAAAAAAGATGACTAAATCAAGAAGATGTGGTGTATATGCACAGTGAAATACTATTCAGCATCAAAAAAAGATAAACTCATGCCATTTGCAGCAAAATGGATGGAGCTAGAAGGAATTATGCTCAGTGAAATAAGTCAGAAGGAAAAAGAAAAATATTGGATGGTTTCATTTATAGGAGGAATGTAGGGGAACCAAATAAGACATCTGGGGGGGGGGAATAATAACATACAAAACACAACAAAACAAAACATAAACAGACAATTATAAACCAGAGACATCCTGCGGGGGAGGAGGAGGGAGAGGATCCGAAGAAGGGAGGGAGGAGCACAGGGGAGTGTGGAGATGGTGCACCTATGAATTGGTGGAGGAAATTCTATGGGGACTACACCTGGGGCGAGGAGTGGGAGGGAAGCAAATGTTTAAAAATGAACAATGGGGCCTTCCCTGGTGGCTCAGGCGGTTGAGCACAGCGCTATGAAGCTGTCTGCAGCCTGCAGCGCCAGGTTCGATCCTGGCCGGCCTCCAGCGGGGGTCCCACATGGCGTGACAGATCTCTCCTGCCTCACCCGCTGCTCCCCTCAGCAGCATATTTCTTCAGTCTGCTGATTCTGCTCCCCGCTCTGTCTCTGGTGAATCCTCTCACCCTCCTGCGCATCTGGCCTGTACCCCGGTTCTTGTATAAAATAAATAAATCTTTAAAAAAAATGAACAACAAAAAAAAATGAACAATGATGTAAAATATATATAAATAATTTTTTTAAAGATTTATTTTATTTATACAAGAACCAGGGTACAGGCCAGATGCGCAGGAGGGTAAGAGGATTCACCAGAGACAGAGTGGGGAACAGAACAGGCAGAATGACGAAATACACTGCTGAGGGGAGCAGCAGGCGAGACAGGAGAGGTCTGCTCGCCATGTGAGTTGCTTCGAGGCCAGTGGGGATCAAACCGGTGCTGCAGAGGCGGCGGACAGGTTCACAGCACTGCACTCAACCACCTGCGCCACTAAGGAGGCCCTAAATAACTTTTTTTTTTAAAAAAAGACATGTTAAGAGGAATTACCAAAGTGCAGACTTTGGGTGCACTGGGGATCCATAGGATAAACTTAGTCATGTACATGGTACATAAAAGGTTCAGTTCAGACCTGTTTTGGAGAAAGTGAGCCACCTAGAAGAAACCATATTATTTAAGAGCCTCAAAAGTAGTACCCTACATATTAAAATATAAATACCTGTCTGATTCTGACCTCTGACAGCTAAGGGCATACAAAAAATAATCTTAGCAGAGAAGTCTGTCATTTACAAATGAGTGTGATAAAACTGAATATCGATTAATGCCGGGTACATTATTATAAAACTAAACAAGACAGAAAGCAATTGATACTGTTAATGGAAGAAGCAGAGTTTTAATTATATTGTTTTTTTAAGATTTATTTATTTATGCATACAAGAACTGGGGTATAGGCCAGAGGTGCAGGGGGGTGAGAGAATTCACCGAGACAGAGTGGGGAACAGAACAGGCAGATTGATTGAAATACACAGCTGAGGGGAGCAGCAGGCAAGACAGGAGAGGTCTGTTGTGCCACGTGGGTTATCTCCTTGGCTGGAGATCGAACTCATGCTGCAGTGGCTGCAGATAGCTTCATAGTGCTGTGCCTTAACCCCAGGCCCCACCAGGGAGGCCCACTTTAATTATATTGTTTAAAGGTTCGATGGTACAATTTTGAGGAGAGATCTCATGTACTATGTTGTGCTTATACTTACCAGTACTGTATTGTACACTTCATTCTGTTAAGAAGGTAGATCTCATGTTAAGTGTTCTTAGCACAATTTTTTTTATTATAAATTTTATTTTTATATTCCCCATGCAATTGCGACCCCCTTATTTTGACCCCAATTCCTCCCCCCCCCCACCCTCCACCCCCCATAGAGTGTCTCTGGTTCATAGTTGTTTGTTGATTTTGATTTTTACTTTCTTATATTCTTTTCCCTGGTCCCTTATTTAAGTTTTCTAGATTCCTGCTATGAGTGAGACCATCCAGTATTTTTCTTTTTCTCTCTGGCTTATTTCGCTGAGCATGATCCCTTCCAGCTCCATCCATGTTGCTGCAAATTGCATGTGTTTATCTTTTTTGAATGCTGAGTAATATTCCATGGTGTATATGGACCACATCTTCTTGATTCAGTCATCTATTTTTGGGCATTTGGGTTGCTTCCAAAGCTTAGCTATTGTAAACAAAGCTTAGCTATTGCTGCTATAAACATAGGGGTGCAGGTGCTCTTTGGAATTGATGTTTCTGTGTCCTTTGGGTAAATACCTAGGAGTGGAATTGCTGGATCCTATGGAAGCTCTATGTTTAGTAGGTCAAGAAATCTCCACACAGCTCTCCATAGTGGTTGGACCAGTTTGCACTCCCACCAACAGTGCAGGAAAGTTCCTTTTTCTCCACAACCTTGCCAACATTTGTTGTTGCTAGTTTTTTTAATATGTGCCATTCTCAGTGGTGTAAGATGGTATCTCATGGTAGTTTTGATTTGCATTTCCCTGATTACAAGTGATGTTGAACAGTTTTTCATATGTCTGTTGGCCATTTGCATTTCCTCTTTGGAGAAGTTTCTTTTTAGCTCTTCTGCCCATTTTTGAGAAGTGATATAACAATACTGGAAGGAAGATAGAGAGTAAGTAGGAATGTGTGATTGAGGAAAATATTATCTCCTGGAATAGGAAGAAAATAGTGTAAAACACGTAAAAGCAACATATTATTTGCAAACATTAGTGTAACCACACTGAAAGAACTAAAACAGAGATCATTGAAGTGGTTGCCTATATGAATAGGCATTGTTTGGGAAGCTCTGGCAGAGTGAATGAGGCTTTTCATTGTAAATCCGTCTATACAGTTCAATTTTCAAAATTGTGTTCACTCATCATTTGATAAAAATGAACAAAAAGAAAAGAAAAACAGAGTCCTTTAGAGTAAATTTCCTAATGAAGTAGGGAATATTTTTTTTTAAAGATTTATTTATTTTTATTTATTTATTTATACAAGCACTGGGCGCAGTCAGAAGCGCGGGAGGGTGAGAGAATTCACCAGAGCCAGAGCGGGGAGCAGAGCAGGCAGAAGGACCGAAGTACACCGCTGAGGGGAGCAGAGGGCGGCAGGAGAGGTCTGCGCGCCATGTGGGACCCTCCTCCGGTGGTCGGGGAGCAGCCGGGGATTGAACCAGAGCTGCAGAGGCTGCGGGTAGCTTCGCAACCCAGCGCTCAACCGCTGCGCCACCGGGGAGGCCCAAGTAGGGAATATTTTTTATGTTTATTGGATTACAACAACTATTTTTAAAAAGTCTTTAAATTAAGAGCACAGCAAGAACTGGTTTTCCATTGAAACTATTTGAGATATGCTTACCAACTATTCAATTTAATTGGTACACTGCAGAAAAATCACACCAAGCAGATATACATTATTACTTAAAAGGAGTCACTCTTATTTTACAAACTGAAATAACAATTCAAATTTAGAACTCTGTAGTCTTACTTTATAAATATTTCTTCATATGTAAAAGCAGTAGCTTTTTTAAGTGTGCTGTTGTTGATTTCTATGCTTCTGGCATTAAACATATAGTCCTCCTTATAATACTGGTGTCAGTAATGCAGCGCTGTACATGCTATCAGGTGAAGCTTATGATAAATTGTAGGTAAGAGACATTATTTTGGCCATTTATATAGTTAAATCTATATTTAAATGAAATCTTTTTGATTTTGAATTTAATCAACTCAGAATTTGTCAAAGTTTACTTTGTCCTTTTCATTTCTGGACCATTATATCCTGACTAGATCTTGAGACACCTCACCTCTTGCAAATAGTCACCAGCCTTTTTACCTCTTCTAAAAGGATTTCAGTGTTTGCATTAAGTCAACACAGTGGTTATTTATACACAATTCCTAATTTATCTACTCTCTAGTTGTTCTTCATTTGCTCTGCACAGTATATGGATAAGATGTAGTCCACTTACATGATGCCTGAATTTGATACAAGCAAGACAGAAGTATCCTAGTAAGAATGGTCCCAACTGTTTTTCTCATGTGCATTGTTTATTCTCTTCCTTTTCACCTAGCTCCTCCATTTACTTTTGTATCCTATTTTTAATAGTTATGTATCCTTTATCTAAGATTTTTGTTTCCATTCTCTGATTCTCTAATCCAATTTGCTTCTTTTATGTTTCCAAGTAGAGGAATAATATTATGAAATCTTGAAGAGTAATTATCATAAGATTATCGTTTCTTTTGCTTTATGTTTTCTAAAATATATAGCCTCTTCTTTTCTCTTCTTCTGTTCAATTTGAAATGTGAGTGAATCTTCTGTGAAAATTTAGCTTCCATTGTTTCAGTATTGTTTTGCAAAACATTTATAAATGATCATAGATGTAAATGTGGTTCTATTGATATTTATAATGTATATATAATTTAGGTAACCTCATGGAAATTTGAAAGCATTAAAAAAAATGAGAACTGCTGATTATAGATTAATTGTAGATAAAGAGGGAAATTTTCTACTGAAATAACATTTATTTCAGAAGTTTGAGACATTTTTTTTTTTTTTAAAGATTTATTTATTTATTTATACAAGCACTGGGTACAGTCAGAAGCGCGGGAGGGTGAGAGAATTCACCACAGCCAGAGCGGGGAGCAGAGCAGGCAGAAGGACCGAGGTACACTGCTGAGGGGAGCAGCGGGCGGCAGGAGAGGTCTGCGCGCCATGTGGGACCCTCCTCTGGTGGCCGGGGAGCAGCCGGGAATCGAACTGGCGCTGCAGAGGCTGCGGGCAGCTTCGCAACCCAGCGCTCAACCGCTGCGCCACCGGGAGGCCCAAGTTTGAGACATTTTTAACCTAATACAGTAACTGTGGAAAATGTGAAGGATGATTTAGGATGTAATTTTAGCAAGTTGCTTTTATTAATTCCACACATAAGCTACTTATTTTCTGGAAAAGTTACAATTATCCATTAAATATAATGCTCAGTTAAGAATATCTTTACTTAAGTTTTTTTTGTCAGTTGTTTATATTAATCTGCAGCACCGTTACACAATAATAAAGATTACAGAATCACTTGAGAAGAATAATAATCTTTTCTAATATATGTTGGTTTAAATTGCTTTAATTAAGTTCAAATTAGACACCAAGATACAGAATACAAAAGGTTCCATAGCAGGTCGGTCTGAAGGTGAAATGCAGTCAATATCAATTATTATCAATATATAAGTTAGCATTCAAATATCCCTATCTTTTCTTTCCCCAAAAGTCATTGTTCATTTGATGGTCCTGCTACAATAGATGAAATAAGTGCACAAAAAATCCATTAGATAAGAAACCAACCTCTTGACTCATCTGATTCACAGAGAATGTTAACAGAAAGCAATACTATTAATCGTGGCCTCAAATGCCTCAGGACCCACCATAGGCTGCCAAAGGTCATCCTAAAGAACATACATCACAATGCCATCTGATATCTCTTTATAGCCTGTTAAATAGAAGTGGTTACCTATTTTGGTTGAGCCACAAATTCAATTCCCTGCAGTAATTTGAGATAAATTTCTTTAGTGCTCCCTTGTATTTTCCCCAGTCAATTTGTCATTTAGGACCAAATGAAGGGGAATAGTTTGTGTTGCCGAAATGACTCGGCAACTTTAAAAAGAGGGAATGTATGTGATTATTTCTCAACCAATTGTGATGCTGTCTGGACTACAAAAGATAATGTCATGGTACTTGGAACCATGAATTCAGCTGCACTGGCCAGTGCCAGCACCACTCAATGGCTCCATCATCCAAACTTCACAAGAAACTGAAACACCTTTCACCTCAAAGGTATTTGAAATTCAATAGAGACACTTTCTGAAGGCATAGCTTCCATTGCATTGTTTCATGAAAGATGTCATTTTTAAGGAAAAGGCCAAAGTAAGTCTGTCTGTGGCACTGTGATCTTCTGCACAGCAATTGAAGAACTTATAGTCTGGAGAGGGCAAATAAGAGAAACCCTGGGAAGAGTCAATGTGTGTTTTTTGCAACTCTTGAAACAAAATGCAGTACCTTTCATTAGATGATAAAGTGAGAAAATTACTGCAACCCCCTTTTCCTTTTTTCATTGGGGTTCAAATATTTATAGTTTTAGGTTAGATGTATGGTATAAATGAACTTAAAATTCTCTTATCTATGGAGTCAGACACCCAGGACTGTGCTCTGATGAGGAATGCTTAATGTGTTACATGTCTACCTTTAAATGATCTGAAAACATTCCAGACTACGAGATATCCTCAGTGGCTACTTCGGCTTCAATCAGTGGCTACCCCAGCAACCAATAATTTTATGAAAATCTGGAAACAGTGACTATTTAAACTGATCACCTGGACACATTTTCAGTACAGACGTTGTATTGACCAGGTTGGATGTTTCTTCTTCATCCACACTGATCAGTGTAGACACCCAGACAGGCTTCATTCTCTAGTTTGTAGTCGAGTCTGCATAGACCCTACATCCCACTGACCGTCTCTTCTCTATCTGACTGCGCTAAGGGTACAGAAATTGAGGATCAGATTGTTTAAAATTCCCAGTAGACCACCTGCTCTCTCTTCATAGTTATAAAAAAGTGTGGTCCTCATTTAATTGCTCTAGGCTCTCAAAGCAAAAGTGTCTAAGAATCATGTAAAAATGATAGTTGTTTTTCCTTCTTTTAAAGGCTGCTGATTACAGGACTCTGGCAAGTGGTGATTGTCTTGAGACAATTCAGAGTATTTATTTGCGTGATCTTTTTTTTTTTAAAGACTTATTTATTTATACAAGAACGGGGGTACAGGCCAGAGGCGCGGGAGGGTGAGAGAATTCACCTGAGACAGAGAGGGGACCAGAACAGGCAGATGGACCAAAATACACTGCTGAGGGCAGCGGGCGAGACAGGAGAGATCCGCCCCACCATGTGGGTAGCTCCCTGACCAACTGGGATCAATCTGTGCTCAACCCACTGCACCACCAGGGAGACACTTTGCTTGATCTTTAAAAATCAATCTTGGAAGTTCTATAACATGGAGCATCCCAAAGATGTCTCCTATTTTAAACCTAAAAAAGCTTAAAATGGGAGCCTACAGTGTAAGACTTTTATATTTTAATGAATCTTCTTCTACAATTTGTATTTAGTCATGGAAAAATATATAAAACTGTCAACATTTTAATCCTTAGATTCGAGTGTGATAGAGGAATTGCTGCCAATTGTATGGATTATGAAATATATTAAGCACTTGTTTAATAGGTATAACAATCTCTAGTATGGCATAGCATATATTTAGTACTGGACTAAATATATGTAAGACAGGTGGTTTAGGTAAACCAGTGTAACAGTTCCTTCACAATTGTAGCATCTTTTCATTTCCTTATTATAGAAGCAATTATGGAATACCTGGCATATCTTTGTAGTCTCACTATAAAACATTGACTAACTTGCATATAATCTTACACTTAATATGTTTGATCTATTTCAGATGTGACAGTTATGGTTTTATGCTCCCATAAAATGGAAGGCCATTTTAAAAAGAAGAATTATTTGCTCTGAGAAAGAACAGACAAAAAGAATTTGTAGGACCTTCTTTTTCCTTTTTCTGAGTGGGACTGACACAGAAGCTGCCTGAGCAAGTGCTGTTCATATTACGTGCCACCATTAATTTGCTCGCTCTCAAACTCAGGTGTGGACATGCATTTATTCTTTGAACACAGAGATAAAACTACTTGTTTCCGTTACTGTTTTCCTAGACAAAAGCATAAATACTCAGTCAGAATTGACCTTCACAAAAACAAATGTCTATGAACAGATGTCTCATATAGATGTTCTGAATTTAAAAATTAGGTGGTTTATGATAACAGGAAAATATTAGTCTCTGGCTAAAAATCAGAGCATCATTTATCAACTCTATATTCTTATATTTCTTTCATCCTAAGAACAAATAATTTAGTATCATATTCCTTTGTTTCTTACATCATTGTTAATTTTTGTACAGTATTTGATTTTTCCCTTTAGGTGTAGTCCCCATAGTTCTCCCACCACCATAATATATTCTTATTTCAACTGCTACTCTGCAATAGGATTTCAAGTCTATCTAGTTTAATTTCCATAAATGGTGAGATCTCTCTCACAAGGAATGAAACAATTAAGCAGATCAAAAAACCATTTTCTACAAGTTTTGAGACAAAACCATAAAAGAAATTCTGTTGCTGTAGTAAGGGTAACAGACACCTTCTAGCTGAAAACTCTGATATATTAATGGGAGAATTATGATTTGGAATACATTGAGTTAAGTCAGCTGTAGATTTGACTTGTGCTTGCTATGTCACAGCAAATTATTTTCAAACAGTGTAAATTACTAAGAACAACTAAAAGTTTAAAAGGATTTAATATCATGCAGTGTCAGGGAAAAAAAGAACATGCTTAATGGCACATTAATTAATGCTAAATTCAAATTGAATTCTATGAGCATCTACAAATGCACTGGGGAGTTGGTTTTAATCTTTGCAACCACAGTGAATAAAATAAATTAATGATAGGGCACAGAAAATGCTGTCAAATGTGTTATTCCATCTTATAGAAAAGCAACTGCTTATGAAAAAATTTCTCTGCAGGCAAAGTGAAACTCAATTGACAGCAAAAAAGGGAGAAAGGAAAGCAGAGTTATGAGCTTTATGGAAGCTTTACCCAGAACTCTAAATTAGAAAATCTTTCCTTCTACAGTTTGACCCCAAGGAAGCTACTGCATCCCTTTTTTTATGTCTGAAGTTCTCTAATGGAAGATGCTGGAAAAAGATGGAAATTTAGACAGTAAGTCCTTTCTTTAGGGAAGAATACATGCGGACACACAGGATAAACAGAAAACCTCAATAAAGATAAGCCTCTGACTGCACACATAGCTTTATTTGAGTCCATTGTGTGAAAATCTGGCCATCAGGGCCCACTTGTAGGCCAGACACCAAATTCATCTCATTAACTCCAGAAATTCTAACTTCTTTCATCTCATCCCATCGATTCTTAAAATTTGGTAAAAACTAGCAAGTTCTCTCTCCTGTATGTGTTCAGATTCCTGGATTGTAACTAGTTATTCTGCTCTCTTTTCTCCCCTTTCATTGTGCTTTCTCTCAAAAATCTTCCCCCTCCCTAGAACTGACTCAAATACCTCCCCACATATTCCTTATTGTTATGTAACCTGTGCCTCTGGCCAGGTGTCTCTATCCCACTGAGTGTAATTATATCTGATAGGAGCTTCCTGTCCTCCTCTGGTTTCTCTAACTTTTTGAACAAAGTCTTCAGGTTTCATGTGGAGTTACCTCTAATTACATAAGAGTATATCTGGGAATGAGAAGCAACTAATATCAAAATAAATGTTTGTGGGAAAGTGCAAATTCACTTGGAAATGTTAGGCAAATGTCAGTTTATCATTCTAAGCTAAAATACAAACATATCTCATCTTGATTTCACCTCAACCAGTTTCTAAAACCTAGTGAAATTATTGGCATGTTAATGAGTCTTCTAGCAGTTTATTTCCCACCTACCATGAAATAATCTAGGTCATTAAATCTTTCAGTAAATGTTTGTGAGTTGTTTAAACAGGTTAAAATATGGTGAATTACTAGACTTTTCTTGTACTAATTGCATGGAGATACAGGTATAATGGTCCATTTTGATATTCCCTGAATGGTTCCATTGTGAATTAGGATAATAATGGGTCTTTGATCTTTATAATGAAAAAGAATTTACATTCAACCATTGTCTTTCACAGTTTGGATTTATGAATTCATATATCTAGCATTTTGTAAAAATAAAAAATGAAGATGAGAAAAGGGCTGAACAGAGAGGAAAATGTATATTCAATCATAGAGAAATATTTACCCCTAGTAAGTTATGTTTTCTTTTCTGTAAAAAATGTATATAGTTTGGGGCACTTTCTCAACTTTAACTCACCACATAAAATTGGAGAATAGAATGGAAACTGATTATTCCTGGAATGTATAGCAGAATATTACTTACTAAAGCTTTCCTAGGAAAACTCATTTATGTAAGCCTAAACCCAGGATCAGATATTTCTAGTGGCTATGAACACATTCAGTATTTTCCATGTAAGACATTTTAAAAGTTGTTCATACATAATATGTCCCATCCTTAACACATAAACCTGCAGGGTATTCATGACAATTCATGCAAAATCAGGATTATGCAAAAAAATAAAAGTGCACCCTTGCATACTGAAAATAGAAAACATAGTCTCAACCTGAGTTCTTGCTTACTTATTAAGATATTCAGCCTTCAGAGATGAATAACTTTCCTTTAAGAAACTCAATATGCTTATTAAGCATCTGCACCTCATTTCCCTGAAGGAAAGTCTATCTTTCTAGTCTACTTCTCCGTCTTCACTTCAAGTTCTTCACTGCCCTTAATTACTTTTCCTCATTTTCCTGTGAATGTGCTGATTTTTTTCTGCTTTTGCATTTTTCTCAGACCATGTGGAGTGTTTCATCATTAAAGGACCTGCTTATATTTTTCCTCTACCATGTGACTCTGCCCTCCTGTAGCTGCATGTGTTTGCTGTTTTTGATCTTCATCACGTATTTGGCCTTTACCATTAATGCTTAAGTATTGTTAGGGTGTTTTGTTTTCTGGTTTTTGTTTTTCAATATTTCTTCTCTGCATTAGATGGTAAATTTCCTGAAGTGAACAAGGGCCCGGAGTTTTTATTTAATTTATTTTATTGAGATATAATTGACATATAATATTGTGTAACTTAAAGATGTATTTATTATGTATTGATCTGATATGTGTATATATTGTGGTATCATTACCACCACAGTGTTGGTTAATATTGATGATGTCACATGCTTATCAAATCCTGATTGTTTAATCCCTCCCCCCATCTTCTGTTGTAGTGCCTTGAACATTATGTAACCTGAGCAGATGTTAGTTTTTGATTGATGAAAGGGATTGAAAATTTCACACAAAAATTCAGATTCTTTGAGTGCAGCTTGTTCTCTGTTTAGACTGAGAGTTAGGTATTTATTTGGTAAAGCACAGGTACAGTGCTACTCAAAGTGTCCCCTGCAGATCCCTGCTGGAACACAAATTGTTGACTAGTGGTCTCTGCCCAGATAAGCATTGCATGAAAATGTAAATAAACTATGTCACTAAGCAAATCGCAATGCTTGGCGAACATTTTGGATAGAAATTTTGTTACTGTAGTGTGGATAACAAGATACCTTCTGGTTAACAATTCTGATATGTTAATGGGAAAATTAATTGTGATTCATTTTATTTACTTTCCAGCACAAGCTTTTTATATCCCCTTTTAAACCTGTAACAAATGGTTTAGATCTGCTACTTGAGCAGCATTGGTCCTCCCTGATGAGTTAATTAGAGCGCAAACACATCATATATATTATGTATAATGACACATATAAGCTTTACTTTCTTGAATGTGTAATTTTGGTCAGCCTCAGTTTCTTCATCTATAAAATGAGGATAACCATATTTTCTTCATATAATCACCATAGGGATTAAAGCTTTTTAAATGCATGAAAAGCTTTTAACCCAGGACCCAGTATATATTAGTATTAAATGAATGGTACCTGTGATCACTATTTTGGCTGTATCTTATGTACCATATGCCATTCTAACAAAATGCATTAGTTAATTATAAAATTTTAGCACATATATATTTACACTTAATTATAAATAAAGATTATTTAGCCTACTGGGGGAAAAAATTGAGAAATCTATGAATAGTTACTAATGGCAAGATAACAGGCTTTGAAAGATATGAACAGGTTCTATCAAGACTTAAAGGTGCCTTTTAAAAAAAAAGAAAAATTCTGCCAAATGTGACAATAGATGAACCTTGAGGACACTGTGCTTAGTGAAGTCAGTCAGTCACAGATGGACAAGTACTTCATGAGTCCACTTATATGAGGTGTCTAAAATGGCCACACTCATAGAAGCAGAGAGAAGAATGGAGGTTGCTAAGGGATGGGGAGGTGAAGTAAGGACATTACTTTCCATTGCACATCAATTTTCAGTTGTGCGAGATGATTAAGTTCTAGAGATCTGCTGTACAACCCTGTCTATAGTTACAAACGTGATAGCATGCATACACTTAAGTTTTTCTTAGGAGATTAGATTCCATTTTGTGTTCTTATCACAGTATTTTTAAAGGTGCATACAACTTTATAGGAACTTTTATGCGTACCTTAGACTTAATACAAGTAAAACATATTATGCATTATAGAAATTATAACATTAATTTCAAAACAATTAACTAAAGTAACATATGCTCAATGTATGTGTATGTCTGAAATTGCTGGGTGATCATCCTATCTCTTGTTTTTTTTTTTTTTTTTTTGGTGTGTAGAGATCAAAAACATTACTTACAAAGCAGACATTGCATAAAGCTGATCATTGTGACCAGAACTAGTTATTATGTAAGATGTAGAGATTCATCCTTTAATTATTTATAGAATGTTTATAATGTTCTAGGACCTGAGAATCCAATAGTGAATATAAGAGTTGTAAACCCTTACCCTCATGAAACCACACTCTGGTCACTTTTGTACCTGCAGTGATTTATTTTTTTTAAAGATTTATTTATTTATGCATACAAGAACTGGGGTACAGGCCAGAGGTGTGGGGGTGAGAGGATTCACCAGAGACAGAGTGGGTGACAGAACAGGCAGATTGACTGAAATACACTGCTGAGGGGAGCACTGGACAAGTCAGGAGAGGTCTGCTGCACCATGTGGGTTGCTCTCTGGCCAAGAATCAAACTTGTGCTGCAGTGACTGCGGATAGCTTCATAGGTTGCGTCTTAACCTCTTGCGCCACCAGGGAGGCCCTGCAGTGATTTATTGGGACACATTGGTCATTGTAGCATAATGTATTAATTAATTATAAAATTGTGCTTGAAATCATTATTGTCCAGTATGTTTAGTTCTGGGTGAGTTGAAATTTGGGCCATACCTTTGAGTTTCCTCCTGATATGCTTTAGGCCTGGGTGAAGGGTTCTTTTCCTCAGCTGGAGAAGCTGAATTACAGAAAGCCATTGCTGGGGTGGGTAAAAGGCTTCAGGCTCTGCAGGGGCTCATGTCCCTGCC
This sequence comes from Talpa occidentalis, assembly GCF_014898055.3. Lineage (NCBI taxonomy): Eukaryota > Metazoa > Chordata > Mammalia > Eulipotyphla > Talpidae > Talpa > Talpa occidentalis. The sequence goes on along the minus strand of NW_023601322.1, from coordinate 75,646,938 downwards.
CTCCCTGGCTCAACTGCTCAACCCAAATGGAGATAGCCTCTTCCTCCCTCATATCAAATGTCTTTTTTTTCCCCCAAATGAAGTTTAAAGAGAGTATATATCCTATGGCCATTTCTTGACTTTATTGTCCCTCTTAAATGTATACAAATATACATGAAGGTGTAACTTAGTGACATTAAATTTCATAGAGCAGTAATTAGCTATTTATGATTATGATTATGAGCATTCTAAAGATTCTGCTTTGCCCCACAGAGCAGTGAGTTGGTGGTGTGTAAACCTATAGATAAGATCAGACAAGTTATTATAATAAATAATTGCTTTTTTGCTAAAAACAGCATTTATTTTCTAAGTCAATGGAATATCTTGGATTTTTTAATCTATTCACATGAAATCATTAGGAGATAATATCTGGGGATATAACTTTTTATCCCGCTTTACCATTTAGAAAATTGATGTACATGTATATACATTTGATATTTCTCCCTTTATGCATATTACATTATAGTGTGGAGTTATCAAGTAGTTTACTTTATAAGTCAACTATGAATCAAATGCTAGGATGCAAGAATCTTTTAATGTGCCTGTGTAGTTTCTATTTTTAATATTTTAAAGTACATTATTTTTAAAGATAAATAAGTCAATTTTCTGTGTTTTTCCTTTTTAATGTGAAGATTTTTGACTTGGGTAAATATAATCTTTGCTAGTTTTCTTTCTTTTTTTTTTTTTTTAAGATTCATTCATTTATTTATTTATACAAGCACTGGGCACAGTCAGAAGCGCGGGAGGGTGAGAGAATTCACCAGAGCCAGAGCAGGGAGCAGAGCAGGCAGAATTACTGCTGAGGGGAGCAGCAGGCGGCAGGAGAGGTCTGTGCGCCATGTGGGACCCTCCTCCTGTGGCCGGGGAGCAGGGCTGTGGGCAGCTTCCTGTGGGCAGCTTCGCATCCCGGCGCTCAACCGCTGCATCACCGGGGAGGCCCTCTTTTATATTCTTATTGGAGCATATGCCATACATTCAAAGTTAGAGTGTCCTCAAAGATTACACATATGTATCTGTGGCTTACATCCAAAATTATGGCAAAGTTAGTATTAGTGGATATCTTTGGTGACAGCTCAAGGAAACAAAATAAGTAGAATATTGCCAGATAGGGCATTACAGTAATAATGAATTTTCGCGTAATGATATTTGCTTTCAGAATTATGTGATACCAGATTAAACGTCATAAGTAAGACAGCAGGATGATAATAAAGAATGAAGTATCTGCTTTTTCTTTTTTTTAAAAAAAAAATTATTTATTTATTTATTTATTTATTTATTTATTTATACAAGCACTGGGTACAGTCAGAAGCCCGGGAAGGTGAGAGAATTCACCAGAGCCAGAGCGGGGAGGAGAACAGGCAAAAGGAACGAAGTACACTGCTGAGGGGAGCAGCGGGCGCGGCAGGAGAGGTCTGCACGCCATGTGGGACCCTCACCAGTGGCCGGGGATCGAACTGGCACTGCAGAGGCTGCGGGCAGCTTTGCAGCCCAGCGCTCAACCACTGCGCCACCAGGGGAGGCCCAGTATCTGCTTTTTCATTAGTAATTAAATAAAATAAAATTTAATGAGGTCTCTGGTCGGGAATTGTAAGCCACAGGCACTAAGATAAAGGAAGCAACTGATTGGAATTTTTTTTAAAAGATTTATTTATTCATTTATATAAGCACTGGGTACATTCAGAAGCCTGGGAGGGTGAGAGAATTCACCAGAGCCAGAACAGGGAACAGAACAGGCAGACGGACGAAATACACTGCTGAGGGGAGCAGCAGGCATGGCAGGAGAGGTCTGTCAAGCCATGTGGGACCCTCGACTGCGGTCGGGGATCAAACTGGCGCTGCAGAGGCTGCGGGCAGCTTCCCAGCCCAGCACTCAACCGCTGTGCCACCAGGGGAGGCTCTGATTGGAATTTTTAAGTGTCTATTTATTGGTACTTCTCCTACACTGCACATTGTTAACAACAATTGAGGACCTGGACACCTAGAGATACACTCTAATCTCAAATGTCAGGCCCAGATTAGTGCCTGAGGTAACTCATACATTTGAGAAGCTCTGCAAAGGTGTGTGTTCCAACATCACTCTAGAAATGGGTTATTCTTTAGATCATGACATATATAAAGATAGCTACCATCTGATGTGCTTAAGCATAAACAGGGTCAGAGTGAGTCACCACTAGATAATGAGTGACTGAAGGCCATTTGGAAGGAGTAAGATCATGAATCATCTGGAGGTCTCTTAGGAAAAGTGTAGCACATTATATGAGATTCTAATTTTGAGACCTAGAATTTGACCACTGCAGATGTTGGCATCTTTTAAAATTCACAGTGCATCACTGCAGTCTACCATAAATCAAGACTGATTTTAGTCTTCAATTTTCAGTCCTGAGACTCTCACATTCTAGCTAGCATACAGGATTTAAATCCAGTCTCCCCTTGGCTCTAAGTCCTATTTTTCTCACCTATCGAAAGTACAGAGAGAAACTTGGGGACTAAAGTTGGATTACTGCCAGGAGGGTGGCAGCAAATGTGGGAGATCAGTAAAAGACAAAGAAGAAAATAGAAGGTATAGTCAAATTAGGAGTGACATATACATATTTTCTAACAGGATTATTTATAAGGATGTGACAGAGTGTTAATGTGGCAGAGATAATGCTGTACTCTGGGGCTAGTAATGATATTACTTACCTGTCCTTAGGTCTAAAGGAGAGAGGGGAGCACAGTTTCCCAGAACACAGAATGAGAGAGTATTACAGCAAGTTTCTAGGGAGAAATATGGTATTAGGGAAAGCTGCAAGGCAAAGCATTCAGTTTAAGTGCCTAATCTCATCCCAGCTCTCTCTCTCTCTCTCTGACCTTTTGTCTAGGCTCCTTATGGACCAAACGAAATGGGGCCAGAAACAAAGGCGTCTCTTGTAGTTCATGTAAGAACTGGGAAAGAAAACAGAAAAGTGGAGAGTGGATCTGGAGAAGCAAGTGAAGATATTTGGTAAACTCACATATCTTGTTTAATTTGATGAGAATAAGAACTCATTATTCATAATTTGCAGATGAAGCAATGGAATCCTAGAGAGGTAACACACCCAGATCAAGGTCAGATGATTATTAAGTGAAGGACTCACATAGCATCCACCTCTATGCAGAGCCTGTGTTCAAAACCATTAGTGAACTAGCAATGTCTTTTCATTCAGAGATAATTTTTATAAATATTGCTACTTTACCTAACTGTTAAATCATGTATGTAAGGAAATGTTGGTCACAGAAAAGAATAGATAACAAGTCCTTGGCACAACACAGATCTTTAAAAACATTTGTTTTAAATTTTAACCAGATGAGCCAGAAAATGAAAGTCATCATTACAGACTAATTTAGAAATAAGTCCTTGAAAATTTTCATTCTTTTTTTTTTTTTTTTTTGGTAAACATTTCTTATCACATGTACTCCTGCATATGACAAAGCATGCAGATGCAGATGAAGTATCATTTTTCTTTCTATTCAAGTGCCTTAAACTTTCAGGTGTTAAAATTAAATATGCTGGATACCATATAAAACAAAATGGCAACAAAGGTGAAATGATCAACCTAAAGGTAAACATGTAGCTTAATTCATACAGAAGTCCTTCCTGCAGATAAACCATAGAGCCGATGCATACAGCAGGGAAGGGGTAAGGAAAGATTTCAAAAGAGGGGAGGGAGGAGCATAAGGAACTATGGCAATGGCTCACAAGTACTGTGGTGGTGGGAGAATTATGGGGACTATGCCTGCGGAGAGAAATCAAACATTGTACAAAAATTAATAATTATGTAAGAAAATTTAAAAATTAATTAATTAATATAAAAATAAATAAATACATAAAAATCACAAATCCTTCCTTCAGTATGGCTCAAACAAGCCAGGGCACTATGTCTATACTGCATTATGAATCAGCATATGTCTATCTAATTTTTTAATTCTTCAATGTCACAATTGTCTTTGTGTTATTAAAAAAAATTAGAGTGAAAACCATGGGCGCCTTTCAGTCATATTCCAAAAATTAATGAGTCTTAAAGAGTGGAAATAACCTAAACTTCAAGATCTAGAGAAAACAAACAACTGTCACACATATTGTTCTTTACAGGCAAAAATTGAGACAATAAGTTCAACACAGGTAAAATCTAACTACCAACAGTATACCTAAGGAAAAGTTAGTACATGATTTTTATTGTTAAACACAATTTTGGAGAATAGGTCCATCTGCAGTTTGCCTTACCAGTGCCCAGCTCTTCCAGTCATCCCAATGAGGATCTGGACATATGAGAAAAGAAGGCATCATGAATGCCCAGTCCAGTAAAACCTTCAGCTGACCAGCCCCACCCACTGTCTGACTTCAACTGTATGAAAGATTACAAGTAAAAACTATCCAAATTGTCAGTTGTCCAGCACAATCAGTGGGCAGAACCATGAGATAACAATAAATTGTTTTAAACCACCAGATTGGGAGCAGCTTGTTAAACAAAATAGATACATGTAACACTATGCACATACTACCCTATGCACATACTGCTCTTAAAAGAATGTGCTTTGCCTTCAATCCTGTAAAATTATTCTTCACCAAAACCATGAAAGATAGCGTTTGGTGGAACTCTTGAAAAGATTTCTATTTCTCCATCCAACATTCAAAGAATTTGAAAGACAACATATCAGTCATTACATCATTCAGTCAGTACCCTCGAAACCAAATACTTCTAGCAGCTACTGGCAGATTATTAACTGGTCCAAAAGATAACACAAAATGAATTTAAAAAATGAGGCAAAAAGTCAATCTGATATGTATGATGATAAGGCAAGTGAAGATGCTGCCACTAACAAAATCATAAGGAACCTCCAGATTCCCAGCTGAGAATTTTGGCATATAATTGTATCCCATCAACCCTGGTACAAAAATTAACCAGAATCTGCTGAACATATTCACCTTTTCAAAACAGAAGTTGTTTGGGAAAGAGATCCGGTAATAATCATTTCTCCTAGTTGGTAACAGCAAAGCCCCTTTGGCTGATGAATGTTGTATTTCCTCATGAAAATAGAGATCAGTAAGCAGATGGAAAATTTGAATTACCACAGAACTATAGCTGCTCAGCAAATAGGAGTTAGAATATTGCTAACCTCATTTCTAAGGAAACCTCTCCTTAAAACCTTCCAAAATATCTTACTTCTGTTACAGCTTTCTTTGTGGTTTGGTTCTGGGGTTAGGGAGTAGAAGGGTAACTCTTAAATGTTTCCAAGGATGGTGTCACATCGCTATTTAAGGAACTGTGAAACCTTAATGCCACACAGAAAAAGCTGAATAAAATGTATCCAGTTACTTCTTTTAATTGGAGAGTTGTTAGTTATTAGTATTCAACATCACTAATCTCTGTCACCTCCTTAAGGACTTGGTTGTAGGAAAGGCATGCAAAAATAACTAATATGGATTTCTTGACCATGGTAGGGGTTCTCTATATGAAACCATTAATTTGTGGAATTATACGGATGTGTGGGTCTGTTATATTTAGTAGGCTATTATCTGCCTTGTAGGTTAGCATGGGTTTTTGAGTAATAAACTAACATTTCCAAACAATGTAAGATTTAACTAGAGAAAATGAATGCATTTCAACTGACTGGAATGTTACACTAGGATTGTAGTGCTGAACTATTTCACTATATAGTCACCTGTCAGAAGTACAGCATAGAGAAAATTCACAATTTTTTATATCAGCAAATTTAGAACATTTCTGCTTTGTTTTCAACAAAAAGACCTAAGGATTGAAGCACCATCTGATAATAATTTTCTACTGGTTTCAGAATCTTTCACAGAAATAATCGGTTAAAACATTTAGGAACAACATAGACCAGCCAATTAGACTCACTAGATAGACTCCACTTCATGGAAGCTTTTAAAATTTAGTTTCACATTAGGGGAGGCCTTTCTATGCAAAGCACAAAAACCAGAAAAGATTGATAAACTTCACTATGTAAAAACTTGAGAAGTTTTTAATGATGAATCAAAAAGACACTTGTAAAATTATTTTTTTTAATTTATTTATTTATGCATATAAGAGCTGGGGTACAGGCCAGAGGAATGGGGGGGTGTGGGGGAAGGTGGTGAAAGGATTCACCAGAGACAGAGTGGGGAACAGAACAGGCAGAGTGACTGAAATACACTGCTGAGGGGAGCAGCGGGCAAGACAGGAGAGGTCTGCTGTGCCATGTGGGCTGCTTCCTGGCCGCCCGGGGGATCGAACTCATGCTGCAGAGGCTGCAATTGCTTCATAGTGCTGTGCTTAACCCCTGCGCCACCCGGGAGGCCCTGACACTTGTAAAATTAAATGACATATTGGTCTTCAACCAATATGACAGTCAAAGGATAAGTTTTGTCAGTATTTAAGTATCCTTAGTAATGTATAAGAAAAATAACAACAACCCAGTTTTTAACATCGGAAGAGAATAATGAGCAAACCATTCATACATATGCACATGTGCATGCATACACACACAGATGAAAATATATACAATTAAAGACATGTGTGTTAAAATACCATTTTGTAAGATATGTTTTTTGAATCTATCTCACAAAGATTTAAAAGTTTCCTTATATACACTACCGTGAAGGTATGAATAAATAACCATGTATATGTTGTTGGCTAGAGTGTAAACTGCTACAGATGCCTTGAAAGCTTTATTATTATGAAAATTCTAAATGCAGTCAATTCTCATTATGGTGGTTATGGTCTATAAAGTTGCCAAAACATTGGAATTAGCAAATACTGAATCATTTCTCCTAGGAAAAATACAGAATTAAGTTTCCACAAGTCTCTAGTCACATTTTCATCAACTGATCAATGCATAATCTTGTTTTATATGTGCTTCTCATTAAAGATGCTTTATTTGATATATATGGCTGATTCATCAGCACTGAACTCATGGCCAATAGCACTATAAGTCATGCTCAGATGAAGCATAATACACCTATTTTTCTCCTTAAGGCACAGCAAAGCCTTCTTGTGCTTAGCAACAATCGACAGCACTTCAGCACTATGCTTGGGAGACAGTTTAAAGAGCAAAATTACCAACAAAAAACACAAAAATAAGTAAAATGTGGCACAAAATAAACCTCAAAAAGAATGCTTATTTCCCTTATGAGAACTGCAACAAGAAGGCAGAACTGGGAACATGCATGTCAGACAATTCAAAATTTTTGCTGTTCTGGAGATGTCCGAGAATGATGATGAGAACATAAGGATTGAAGAAAATCCAGAAATAAACCCACAGATTTATGGTCAACTAATCTTTGACAAAGGAGCAAAGAATATGCATTGGAGCAAAGAAAGTTTGTTCAATAAATGGTGCTGGGAAAACTGGGTCGCTACTTGCAAAAGAATGAAGCTTGACCACTACCTCACACCATACACAAAAATCAACTCAAAATGGATTAAAGAACTAGACATAAGACCTGAAACCATAAAATATATAGAAGGAAATATAGGCGAAACACTACGTGATTTGCACATCAAAGACATCTTTACAGACACATCACCCAAAGCAGTGATAGTGAAGGCAAAGATAAACAGCTGGGACTACATCAAATTAAAGAGCTTCTGCACAGCAAAAGAGACAATAACAAAAACAAAGAGAAACCCCACCAACTGGGAGAACATTTTTGCACCCAACACTAATGATAAAGGACTGATCACAAAAATCTGCAAAGAGCTGATGAGACTCAACAACAACAAAGAAAATAATCCAGTCAAAAAATGGGCAGAAGAGCTTAAAAGAAACTTCTCTGAAGAGGAAATGCAAATGGCCAACAGGCATATGAAAAAATGTTCAACATCACTTGTCATCAGGGAAATGCAAATCAAAACTACCATGAGATACCATCTTACACCAGTGAGAATGGCACATATTAAAAAAACTAGCAACAACAAATGTTGGCGAGGGTGTGGAGAAAAAGGAACTCTTCTGCACTGTTGGTGGGAGTGCAAACTGGTCCAACCACTGTGGAAAGCTGTATGGAGATTTCTGGACCTACTAAACATAGAGCTTCCTTATGATCCAGCAATTCCACTCCTAGGTATTTACCCAAAGGACACAGAAACATCAATTCCAAAGAACACCTGCACCCCTATGTTTATAGCAGCACTGTTTACAATAGCTAAGCTTTGGAAACAACCCAAATGCCCAAAAATAGATGACTGGATCAAGAAGATGTGGTACATATATACCATGGAATATTACTCAGCATTCAAAAAAGATAAACACATGCAATTTGCAGCAACATGGATGGCGCTGGAAGGGATCATGCTCAGCGAAATAAGCCAAAAAGAAAAAGAAAAATACCGGATGGTCTCACTCATAGCAGGAATCTAGAAAACTTAAATAAGGGACCAGGAAAATGAATAACTATAAGAAAGTGAAAATCAAAATCAAAAAAACTATGAACCAGAGACACTTTTAGGGGGGCGGGGTGGGAGGGAGGGATTGGGGTCAGAATGGGGGGGCTGCAATTGTATGGGGAATATAACAATAAAATTTATTAAAAAAAAAAAAAAAAAGAACATAAGGATTGATTTGAGAATTACAAATAAGTCTTAGCAAGTAAATTCACAAATACCAATTCTGCTAATAATGAGGCCCAATTATATATGTGTTCTATAAATCAGCAATATATGTGTTCTATAAATCAGCAACTTCAACTATATAAATATACCCTACATATATGTTCACATATGCATAAACTGCCTTTCTAAGGCTAATCATAGTAACATTTGCAATAAAAATTGAAACAATGTGAAAATCCAATGATTACATAAATTATGACTCATACAAAGGAATGAAATACTGTGTTGTCCTATCATGTATATATTAAAAGTTTTTTTGATTAAAAAAATGGTTTTCTTTGTTTATGTATCCATAAATTCAGGTTGTATTTCTGATAAACACCCACAGTAAAACAGTATAGACATAGTTTTAAGAGTAAGGAGAGTAGATGTGAAACTCTGGGGTTGGAGTCTCACTTTCTTATTGCAAATGCTTATGTAATATTTAGATATAAAAATAATAATCTAATAGGAACTAAATTTTTTGACATGGCGTCTTCACAATGCAACAATTTCATCTTCTCTGTGGCAGAAAAGAAGGCTAAGAACTGAATTTTTCAAATATTGAAAGATAGGAAAGAATGGGACAAAGCAGCAAAGCTGACTGAGTAGGAAATAAAAAAAGAAAATCAAGTGTTTGCAGACCCAGGTGATCAATGTATATCAAAGAGGAGGAATAATCAACTATGTCTTGTGCTGCTTCTATGCAAGTAAGATAAAGATTAAAAAATAGTTACTTAATTTTGCAATTAGAATTTATTGATGCTCTTATCAAGAGCAGTTTCCCTGGAGTGATAGGAAAAGAAATCCCTGAGTGGAGTGAGTTTAAGGGAATATAGAAGAATTATAAACAATAAAAGTCAACAACCCTTTTAGTTTGCCAATAAAGGCAAAGAAATCGGGTGGTAATTGGCAGGGAAAATGAAATTAAGAGGTTTATTTTTTCAGATGGAAGAAACCGTGTTTCTAAGCTGATGAGAATGATCCACAAAGAGAAATATAAAAGTCATATAGGAGAGATATCTGGGACAATTGAATAAAATAATTGAAATGATAAACAATTCCAAATCTTAATATAATTTAGTTCGTAACTTTTGCTCCTCCTCTCCTAATCACAGTCCTCTAAGAACACCACCAATTTGAGTGATACAAGATTGTTGTCCATGATCTGAGGAGTGTGTGGCCATAATAACATAATGTAAGCATTCCAGCTTTTACCTCACTTTCAAGTGTATATTACTTACACTCAGAAGTTCCTTTTTTTTTTTTTTAAAGATTTATTTATTTATTTATACAAGCACTGGGTACAGTCAGAAGCACGGGAGGGTGAGAGAATTCACCAGAGCCAGAGCGGGGAACAGAGCAGGCAGACTGAGGAAGTACGCTGCCTAGGGGAGCAGCAGGCGCGGCAGGAGAGGTCTGTCTTGCCATGTGGGACCCTTGCCGGCGGCCGGGATAGAACCGGTGCTACAGAGGCTGAGGGCAGCTTCACAACCGAGCGCTCAACTGCTGTGCCACCGGGGAGGCCCAGATGTTCCTTTCCTTTCTATAGAGCATCAATAGCTCTTAACAACAATCATACAATCCTTTTTTCCCCTATATTTATTTTTTCATAATTTTCACATACTTGATACATTTCATCTGCAAGTACATTCCCTGCTTATGCACCCTCCCAATTCACCACTGGTGATTTTTAACAAATGTCAGAGGTTGCCTGTGTTCCAAGTACCTGCCAATAATGAGTTCCCCTTTGCTAGCAAGGTGATATGTGATGCAGCTCCAAATCCCACTTTATCACTATTTTTCAGATCACTCCTACTGCCAGTCATCACCAGTTAAGTTCTCTGAAAGTAGATGCTGAGATGGAAATTTGGGTGCAGGATCTTTACTGTTGATAAACACCTGTAAAGGGAAGATTAAGAAAGCAGATTTGGGAGCTCCCTGGTGGCACAAAGGGTTAAGATGCAACCTATGAAGCTATCCGCAGCCACAGCAGCAGGAGATCAATACCCATATGGCGCAGCAGACCTCTCCTGACTTGCCCACTGCTCCCCTCAGCAGTGTATTTCAGTCGATCTGCCTGTTCTGTTCCCCACTCTGTCTCTGGTGAATCCTCTTACCCCCCACAACTCTGGCCTATGCCCCTGTTCTTGAATGCATAAATAAATAAATCTTAAAAAAAAAAAGAACTTAAAAAAATAAAGCAGATTTGGCAAAAGCTGTCAAATTGCTGAACTAACAAACCCCTTATCAATGTGGCAAAGAGCTCTGGAGCAAATATTACCTGTCAGAATGATCTTCTCCACTGGGATAAAACTGAAACTTTTATGTGCCCACCTCAGTCAGTCACTAGTTGACACAGACTACCCCAGAAAAATTGTGACTTTGGACAAAATTGTTCTCTACAATTCAAGCAAATACAGGAGCATCTTTTGACTGTGTGCCTGAGATGGGCAGTAAATCCTGCCTTGGAGGGCGATCTGGGCAGTGTATAACCATGTCCATCACAATAAGTACTAACTTTTTAAATTCACTTTTAAAAAAAGAAAGAAAAAAACCTGAGACAAATGTTAAAGTGTCCTAGATGCATGACAACAGATTTAGATTATGACTCTTCTGGATCCCCTATTCTGTCCCTCACCACGCAGAAGCAACTGGCCTTGCTTCATATCCTTGTCAGATATGTGGTAGACAGCTGACCCAAGTGCATGTTAATCCACAAAGTAGCTAACAAAATTTACATGGCCTGGGGCAAAAATGAAGATCAACTAATCAATTTCTCTTCCTTCAGAATTTTAACTTAGAAAAGAGAGAAAGAGTTAACAAAGTGAAGCTGAAGTAGATGGTCTAATGTAGGAATTGGACAAGAAAATCATGACAGACCGTAGTCAAACATAAATTATGCAGGAAACCAAACTATGAGTGAGCAAAAGTTAGGAGGTAGAGAAAAATTTTAGGGCAGAGGATCAAGACGATGTTTGTTATCAGGATAGAGAAGCAAGTAAAAAGTAAATGACTTGAGTTAAGGTCAAAACATTCCATTACTTTCATTATAGACACAACTTCCATTCCCAGTCTTCCAAGAAGCCTCCCTGTTGTTCATTTCTAGCAATACAAGAGTCTTCCACTTACTCCCTCTTCAAAAAGGGAGCTAACTACTACTCTGCAAGCTTCTGTTACAAGGTCATCTTACAAGATAAGGCTCTTGTCATCACATTGGCACTAAAGCCAAAGATTCTGCCCAGTATCTTTATTTTTATTTAGAATAAATCCACAGTATTTTGGGAAGGTTTTATTTTGTTAATATTACCAAATCCCTTACTCTCTTTTCCCATTCCCTCCTCCTCCCAAATAATAACTCCCAACTATTTCAAAAAATCTTATTTTTTTAAATGTTAATATTTTATTTTATATAATGCTTACATCATTTTTCATTTTTGCACAATGTATGCATTATCATTTTGGTTATATTCCCCATACAATTGCACCCCACCCCTTATTTTGACCCTAGTCCTTCCTTTCCCCTTCCTCCCCACATCCCCGTAGTGTGTCTCTGGTTTATAGTTGCTTGTTGATCAGAAAATCTTATTCGATGGTGATTCTTCCTGTTTTATGTTGCAGTTATTGATTGGTGCTCATTGAAGCATCTCCTGACCCTCAAGAATACCAGCAATATGATTCTAGATCCCATAACCAATGGATTTTAAGACTCCTTACCATCTCTGATTGCCCCTCAACACCATCACCAAATCTACAATTCTGGGAAATTCCAAGAATATGTTTCTGACTGCCTCAAAATGTAAGTATAGATTGCTTTTCTAGTAAAAGGACCCAGGTCTAGATTTCCCTACTTGAACTGTATTTCTACACAGATCTTAAAAAAAATGTTTTTCTCAACCTTTTCTAGACTAAGGAGCCATCTACTGTTTTAAGATGAAACTGCAGTAAATGATTATTGCTTAAACCTAAAAAAGACACAGTGAACTGAGTGGTATAATCTTCTCTTTCTCTGCCGGCTCGCTCTTGCCCTCACTCTCTCCTTCCCCCTCCTTGACAAATTCAAGGCAGTATTTTTATTGTAGTTGTATACATGTGGAAAAATTTTTCTAATTGTATTTATTGCATTTTTTATACCCAAGAGACATGCCCTATTAGGAGTGAGAGGGAAGTATCTCTTTTATGGGCAAATCTCTTTTAACTGGGGAATGTATTATAAGCCCTCTCTGTAGATGTATTTTGAAACTGTAAAAATACTTTCAAAATAAAGATCAGCCACATGGTCTATGTAATGTTAACCACTAAGCACTGCACAAGCCCAGTAGTCAATTCTTTTTTTTTTTCCAAAGATTTACTTATTTATTTATACAAGCACTGGGACAGTCAGAAGCGCTGGAGGGTGAGAGAATTCACCAGAGCCAGAGCTGGGAGCAGAGCAGGCAGAAGGACCGAAGTACACTGCTGAGGGGAGCAGCGGGTGGCAGGAGAGGTCTGCGCACCATTTGGGACCCTCCTCTGGTGGCCGGGGAGCAGCCAGGGATCGAACCGGCAGCCAGGGATCGAACCGGCACTGCAGAGGCTGCGGGCAGCTTTGCAACCCAGTGCTCAACCGATGGGCCACGGGGGAGGCCCGCAGTAGTCAATTCTTAAAAAAGAACCTGTCTGCGTATATAGGCTATGGAGGCTAGTAGTCTAGAGACTACTAGAAAATGAAGTTTTACAATGACAGATCCACTGCTCTAATGCCTCTCAGGTTATTCTTCCACTTGTAAACCTAAATGTGCAATAAATAAAGAAAAAATTTTTCTAGAAACTCCAGATTTGTCTTGAAGTACATGCTTGTTCAGTAAGGTAGCAACTCCCTCTACTATTAGTGTCTTATGCCCATATTCGAGAAAATTACATGTGAAGTTACTAAATTTTTTAAATTACCCCTTGTTTATCCCTGTTAGTGGATTGGAAAAAGTGAGCAAAGGAGAAATGTGCTGAGCTCTAATCAACTGAATAAAAAGGACTCAAGAATAGAGTGTTGCCCATACAAGTAGCTAAAACCTTTGAGGTTTACTTACAGGATAATTATTCCAGAAAGTAGTTCCAGTTAAGGTGAAATAAACACATTCAGTCTTTTCCACTGAATACAACTAAAAACACTACCCAGATAAAACACGATGCCATTATCTGGGGACTCTTAAAAACTAAATGATAGACCGACTGGAAGAAGAAAACTAGAACTCAAAGTAAAAGTGATTCAGTGGTGAACATGGTGGCGCAAGCAGTTGAGCGCAGCGCTGTGAAGCTGTCCACAGCCTCTGCAGCGCGGGTTCAATCCTAGCGGTCCCACATGGCACGGCAGACCTCTACTGTTGCACCCGCTATTCTCCTCAGCAGTGTATTTCGGTCGGTCTGCCTGTTCTGTTCCCTTCTCTGTCTCGGGTGAATCCTCTCACCCTACTGCACATCGGGCCTGTACCCTGGTTCTTGTATAAAAATAAATTTTAAAAATCTTTAAAAAAAAAAGAAAGTGATTCAGTGGTGAGTTTTCTCCTGTTTCCCCCATTTTCTAGTCTTAAAATCAAAGGTAACACTAAACTAAGAATGCTGCACCTAAAGTTGCACTAATGCAAATAGAAAGAGCCCCAAGCTAAGCCCCCTCATTCTGGTCCAAGGGATAGGAAAAGGAGCCTATTTATTTTGAATATGAAAATGGATTCCTAGGTATCCATAATCTATAGATAGATAGATAGATAGATAGATAGATAGATAGATAGATAGATAGATAGATAGATAGATAGATAGATAGAGATACATAAATTTTAAAAATCCAACTGAGTTAATATTTATCATTTACTTGGTCTTATTAAATTATTCATGAATCAAGCAGTATCCCAACTAGTAAGTAGAAGGGTGCTACAAGAAATTGTACAGAATGAAAGGTCTTTATAATAAGAAAAAGGGCAGGACAAAATCACTAGCAAAAAAAAAAAAAAAAAAAAAAGAATTATTTCAGAGATGGCTACCTTGGTTACAGGAAGACAAGAAGGTCTTTCAGATCACCTGACTAACTGACCAGGAATGCCCCAATTGATTAGTTTAAAATTCCACTTTTAGGAGAGGCTGAAACTGCACTTAGGTTAGGTATTAAGTCTTGGTAGGCCTGGCATGAACAACTCCATTTTGGGCCTTTAAGAAATAAAAACAGGGCCTCCCTGGTGGTGCAGGTGGTTGAGTGCCGCACTGTGAAACTGTCCATAGCCCCTGCAGCGTGGGTTTGATCCCAGCTGCCCGTGGAGCAACCCACATGGCGTGGCAGACTTCTCCTGTCTCGCCCGCGGCTCCCCTCAGCAGTTCTGTTCCCCACTCTGTCTCTGGTGAATCCTCTCACCCTCCCATGCATCTGGCCTGTACCCCGGTTCTTGTATAAATAAATAAATCTTTAAATAAATAAATAAATAAAAACAAAAGGCCTCCCTGGTTGCGCAGGGGCTAAAGTCTCAGCACTATCTAGCTGTAGCTAGTCCCTGCAGCAGGAGCTTGACCACCGGCCAGGGAACTGACCCAGTGCAGCAAACCTCTCTTTCTTAAGCCCACTGCTCCCCTCAGCAGTGAATTTCAGTAGATCTGCCTGTTCTGCTCCCCACTCTTTCTCTGGTGGATCCTCTCACACACACACCCACTTCTGGCCTACACCCCAGTTCTTGTATGCATAAATAAATTTTTTTTTTTTAAACGGGACTTTTTTTTTTTTTTAGAGGCATGTTTTTAATTTATTTATTTATTTGTTTGTTTGTTGATACATGTACTGGGTACAGTCAGAAGCACGGGAGGGTGAGAGAATTCACCAGAGCCAGAGCGGGGAGCAGAGCAGGCAGAAGGACCGAAGTACACTGCTGAGGGGAGCAGCAGGCGGCAGGAGAGGTCTGCGCGCCATGTGGGACCCTCCTCCGGCGGCCGGGGAGCAGCCGGGGATCGAACCTGCGCCGCAAAGGCTGCGGGCAGCTTCGCAACCCAGCGCTCAACCACTGCGCCACCGGGGAGGCCCCATAAATAAATTTTTAAAAGTCTTCAATAAATAAATAAAACAGTATTAAATGACTCCCATGATAGGAAAATGCAAAGATACCATTTTCCAGCTGCCTAGGCAGAATATATAAAGTCCTATATGGGGAGTTAAGGGATAAGGCTTCATTCATTCATTCAGCAAATCTTAAATATGCATCTACTAAATGTAGTCTCTTTCAGAATCTACCAATAATAGGAATAATTCCTCTTTAAGTTAGTATGATGATTAAGTTGTAATTTGATAGAAGCTTGTTTTCAAGAGCAGAAATTGCTTGAAAGAGAGTTTGCTATGTATTTATTTCATCTCCAAGAAAATGTTTAAAAAAAAAATGCAAATGTTTGCTGACCTTCTGCAGGAGGTGATTGCTGACTCTGGAGTGGTCTAGATCTCCAGTCTGGAAGAAAAGGAATCTTGAAAGCAATCAGACAGTTTGCTTACAACCTTAGCCAAACCAGGTAGTGCTTCCAGGAGACAAGGTGTTATGGCAGTGTTATTTTTTTCTCTAGGGCAGACATAATGGGCCTATCTTCTAACTCTATTATAATATTTAAGAGAAGTTTAATGACTATATTCATTCACAAATTTGTTATCTAATTTCAGGCCCTAATGGATAGAGCTTTTTCTTTTTCCTATTCTCTAGTAGATCAAAAGCAAATCAGTCCAATGTTCAGGAAAAATATTGGGGATGCCGCAAGATTTACTCTTTTTCAGTGTTGTTTATCATCTGAGAAAGGGACACACAAACCTTTGTGCAATAACTTACAATAATAGGCAAATTGAGAATACTAGACAATAATCATAGTCTATTAATTTTACCTGCTTCATGGGGAGAAAGGTAATATTGTTACAATGTGAGTGATTAAAAATCTTCCCACACTTAAAAAGAATTTGATCAGAGCAGTCTTGCAACCAGGATAATCATAATTTATCATCAAACTAAGAGAATTTGAAAGTAAAGGAGGTTTATGCCACAAAAACAGAAATAAACTAGGGCTCTACTGATCAAACTAGAAGAGTCATGACTAGAATAACATGGTGACTCTACTACACACTGAGCTAGTAGCTGGAACCAAGACTGAGGCCCTGCCTCAGATCACAGGAGAGGTCACTGTGGTACAGTGTAGTAAATGATAAGAGAAAGATATTATAGAGAAGGGGCCAAGGGCACAAATAGCATGTGTGAGGGGTAGAGAAGTAAGGTGTAAAAGGAAATTGTCATAGGAGGTGTCACCCATGGTTCTAGAACCTTATTATCAGAATCATTTGAGGAGTTTGAAGAATATAGAGTCCTGCTGCCCCCACTCCCATAATCTCATTTAATGGGGAAAAGTTGTGCAAGGCAGAGCAAAAGCACATGTGGAAAACCAAAGGTGAGTCATTACAACCCAATTCGGAGAGCTGAAAGCATACTTAAAAATATATAGGGCCGGGCCTCCCCGGTGGCGCAGTGGTTGAGCGCTGGGTTGCGAAGCTGCCCGCGGCCTCTGCAGCGCCGGTTTGATCCCCGGCTGCTCCCCGGCCACCAGAGGAGGGTCCCACATGGCGCGCAGACCTCTCCTGCCGCCCGCTGCTCCCCTCAGCAGTGTACTTCGGTCCTTCTGCCTGCTCTGCTCCCCGCTCTGGCTCTGGTGAATTCTCTCACCCTCCCGCGCTTCTGACTGTACCCAGTGCATGTATAAACAAAACAAACAAACAAATAAATAAATAAATAAATAACATGCCTCTATAAAAAAAAAAAAAATATATAGGGCCTCCCCGGTGGCGCAGCGGTTGAGCGCTGGGTTGCGGGGCTGCTTGCAGCCTCTGCAGCGCCAGTTTGATCCCCGGATGCTCCCCGGCCACGAGAGGAGGGTCCCACATGGTGTGCAGACCTCTCCTGCCGCCCGCTGCTCCCCTCAGCAGTGTACTTCAGTCCTTCTGCCTGCTCTGCTCCCCGCTCTGGCTCTGGTGAATTCTCTCACCCTCCCGCTCTTTTGAACCCAGTGCTTGTATAAATAAATAAACAAATAAATCTTTAAAAAAAAAAAAGAAAAAAATATAGTGTGAGGCAGATCATGAAGGCTCATGAGAATTACTTTGTACTTTTCACTGAGGATATTAGAGTTGGCAATATCACTGATGAATTTCGTGTGGGGGAATAATACGAGATTTGCTTTTTCATGACTTCAGCATTAGTCCAATTTTCATATGGATTTAAGAAAAAGTGCTTTCAAATAGATGTTTTCTTCATCTTCCTTTTGTTCTCTGCATTATCACCCTGTATTTTGAAAGTTTATGGTACTTGGAAAACTCATCCTATAGAATTACCTTGGGATCAACCACCCCATTTTTCCTTCTACTTTCGTAATCCCTGCAATAGGCTGCAGGTTCTACCCATTATAGCTGACTTCACATGGGAAATGCACATAATACATTTGTGTTTTCTTTTAATACGATGCAAATATTTAAGTTCAAGAAGAATGGTTATGAATCTTCAGAGTTGATGAACATGTGGAAATTCAGGGAGAGTGGCACCCATAGAGAAGGCGTGGAAGCTCATGCCCTCCCCCATATCTTGTCCTGTGTACTTCTTCCATGGAGCTGTTCATAGGTTATATCCTTTTTCATTTTTTTATTTTTATGTATTTTACATCATTGTTCATTTTTGATTTTTTTTACAGTGCTTGCTTTTCTTTTTTCAGGTGTATTCCCCATAGAATTTCCACCACCAATTCACCCGTGCACTCTCACCATAGTCCCTTGTGCTCCTCCCGCCCTATATTCTTTTTGAAATGGGTGGGTGATCCAGGTATTATTTTGAAGTTGGAATTTTATCCAGCCCCAATGATTACTGAATGTCTGAGAAATTCAAGAAAGTGACACACTCAGAATACATTTATTTATCATACAGCTCCAGCTGAAAAATCACATGGCTGACTGAAAAGTAGAACATCAAGATAACAAAAGAAAAAATCCAAGTCACCTAAGAGAAATAAATACTGCATAAATGCAAAATCTACAAACAGTCCACTATTTTTTCAAAATCACCATCTCTATCTCATTACACAAAAAGACACATGTGTTAGCTGCCTGACACACCTATTAGCAATTGGCTTTTTTAAAACTGGGCCCTGTGAACGCAAAAAAGAAATAAATAAACCTTTGTTTGTGATTAGATATGTATGTGCTTTCATGAACATTTCCATTGGAAACTGATCTGTTCTATTCTTCTACTAACATATTACTTTGAAACTTCTTTTTACTCCAGGTTATATCAATACTTTTCTTTGTTGAACTGCCTGTTATCCTAGCAATCTAAAATGAAAAATTAGATTAAAAGGATATTCTTTTGTCAGCCCTTAAACCTGGAAAAAATGGTTATATAAAATATAAAATATGCCAGAGCATATTTTAATCCTCAAACTTATGTTATAAGTAGCATACATGTTTTCATATGATTACTCCACATGTTTGCAGCATAACGGGCAAGTTAGTAAATGCTAGACTGATAGTCAACTTGGAGTTTTATTATGAATTGTTCAGAGATTACTTTCAGTAAACCATCCCTTTCCTTTTTTTTTTTTTAAAGATTTATTTATTTATTTATACAAGCACTGGGTACAGTCAGAAGCGTGGGAGGTTGAGAGAATTCACCAGAGCCAGAGCGGGGAGCAGAACAGGCAGACAGACGAAGTACACTGCTGAGGGGAGCAGCGGGCATCAGGAGAGATCTGTCGCACCATCGAACCAGTGCTGCAGAGGTTGCAGGCAGCTTCGCAGCCCAGCGCTCAACCACTGCGCCACCGGGGAGGCCCCTTTTCATTTTTGTCCAATAATATTTCTTTACATTCAATTAACAGACTCAGGCCACTTTTCTCCTACTAGGGATTTTTTGTTCTAGGTTCTATGTAGTTTTAAAATTATATTCTTTTAACACTTACTTACGTTTCTTTTCCTAAGTCAGCATTCATTCAAACTTTAAACAGTCATCCAAGCCAGAAACTACAGGAACACCCTTGCCTCTGTCTTTTATTGGACTTCGGGTCATGGGAACTTAACCTCCTAAGCATCTCTGATTCATCCCCAAGCTACGTCTATGTTGGTTTAGGCATCCATCACCTCTGGTCTGGATAACTGCTCTACAATCGCTGAGTGCTTGATCTTGAAGCCTCAGTCATTTCACTGCTCAAATTTAAATCCTGATACATCCCTTCCTGACCCTAAGGGTTAAACCTCAGCTCTTAAGTATGACAGACAAGGGTTTTAGGGCACAGTCAACGCTGGCTGTCCCTTTATCTTCTACTACCTCTCCTGCACATGCTCCCCCTTGGAACCCCTGAAAATCTCCAGATGCAGTTTGCTCCTTCCTGAGTTCCCTGCTATTGCACATGCTCTTCCCACTGCTTTAGATGCCCAGCCTCAATAGTCTCCCTTCAGGTCACAACTTGAAACTGTCCCTAATTACCTAGGTAGACTTCGGAGTTTTTTTCCTGAACTTTCACCCTTGTCAACTCTTCAACCAGTGTAGCATGTCACCCCAATCATGATCGGACTGTGAACCAGAGTTCTTACTGCACTTTGACCTCTTTTAGAGCAGAGACAGTATGATGTATGGTATATTTGTAGAAAGAGCAAATAAAACAGAAATAGTATCACTTAAAACATAGGAGGGTAATTTTATCATAGGCCTACTAAAGTCTCAGTTTAGAGACCCCAGAGATGATCAGTGACACACCAGAGTGATGGCTTAAGGTTGTCCTTGTGTCTTTCAAGAACAAAATCTAGGCAGATAATTCTGCCATGATATTCTATTTGGCTCTTGTTCAAATCTGCTAGATCATTTTTATGATCTTACTCCTTTGCTCCTATTTTCAGGACATCCTTTTCTTCAGCTTATAATAAAGACCTACTTCTTGCTTCTCTTACCGGATGCAACAATCAAAATAGAATCTCTCAGTTACTATTGTTGGACAGATTATTTCAGGCTAAATCATTCCCCCGGATTCCTTCTTTCACTTTGGTTTAGACTTGTGTAGGTTCTATACTTTCTTAGCATCTCAGCAACTCACATAATATGGTGATTGTCATGGATTATTTAGCTTTTGTGCTATTTTAGCTTCTTTTTGTGGAGAGTCTACGGTAAGATAGCTAATCAACACACTTGCCCTCGATTTATTTTCATAACACAGCCAGAATATCCTGATCATGGGGTGGTCATATGACAGAGGTTAGGGCAATTTTAGTCTCCAGTCTTTCTGGATCCATCATTGATCCAGGGTGAGCATGTGCCCTAAGAGGAAAAATCAAGACCTTCTCCAGTATTATTCTAACTGAAGTCAATAGGGAAAGAGAATTTTTTTCCCTTTCTTTGGTTTTGACCTGTGAAGATCTGAAAGCAGAATTCCTGGCACTTAATATTTGGGGTTTTTCTGGTCTACCATTGAACAA
The DNA here is from genome assembly GCF_014898055.3 of Talpa occidentalis. Lineage (NCBI taxonomy): Eukaryota > Metazoa > Chordata > Mammalia > Eulipotyphla > Talpidae > Talpa > Talpa occidentalis. Next base: position 75,625,806 of record NW_023601322.1, on the reverse strand, counting down.
ACATGTGTTTACTATGAGAGAAGCTTGAAACCAAGCAGAGATCAGTAAAGATTAGAGCTGATTTGAGAAGAAGAGTGACAAAGCTCAGTAGAATATTACTCAGTCATGAGAAAAAAAGAAATGCTAGCATTTGTGACATTGATGGACCTTTAAGATACTATGCTAAGTGAACTAAGCCAGATAAATGTAAATACAGTATGAGCTGATTAAATATGGAATATGAAAAAAAGCAAACCCATAGAAATAGAGAACAGGGGACCTCCCTGGTGGAGCAGGGGTTAAAGTCTTAATGCTATTACGCCATCACCAGCCACTGCACTATGAGTTCGATCCCAGCCAGGGAGCTAACCCACACGGCGCAGCAGACCTCTCCTGTCTCATCTGCTGCTCCCCTCAGCACTGTATTTCAGCAGATCCTCCTGTTCTGCTCCCCACTCTGTCTTTGAATCCTGTCACCACCCCCACACACACCTCTGGCCTATACCCCAATCGTTCCATGCATAAATAAATAAAAAACATCTTTTTTTTTTTTTTTTATATAGAGGCATGTTTTTATTTATTTATTTATTTGTTTGTTTGTTTTGTTTATACATGCACTGGGTACAGTCAGAAGCGCGGAGGGTGAGAGAATTCACCAGAGCCAGAGTGGGGAGCAGAGCAGGCAGAAGGACCGAAGTACACCGCTGAGGGGAGCAGCGGGTGGCAGGAGAGGTCTGCGCGCCATGTGGGACCCTCCTCTGGTGGCGGGGAGCAGCCGGGGATAGAACCGACGCCGCAGAGGCCGCGGGCAGCTTCGCAACCCAGCGCTCAACCGCTTCGCCACCGGGGAGGCCCAATAAAAAACATCTTTAAAAAAAAAATTTAGGGCCTCCCTGGTGGCGCAGCGGTTGAGCACTGGGCTGCAAAGCTGCCTGCAGCCTCTGCAGCGGTGGTTTGATCCCCAGCCATCGGCAATGGCGCGACAGACCTCGCCTGCGACAGACCTCGCCTGCCGTGCCCTCTGCCTCAGCAGTGTATTTATCACACGGTCTGTTCTGTTCCCTGCTCTGGCTCTGGTCAATTCTCTCACCCTCCCACATTTCTGACTGTACCCAATGCTTGTATAAATAAATAAATAAATCTTGGGTAAAAAATTTTTTGAAAAGAAATAGAGTGCCTCCCTGGTGGCGCAGGCAGTTGAGCACAGCGCTGTGAAGCTGTCCGCAGCCTCTGCTATGCAGGTTCAAGCCGGCTGGCCGGTGAGGATACCTACATGACGCGGCAGACCTCCTGTCTCTCCCACTGCTTCCCTCAGCAGTGTATTTCAGTCGGTCTGCCTGTTCTGTTCCCTGCTCTGTCTCTGGTGAATCTTCTCACCCTCCCACACATCTGGCCTGTGCCCGGTTCTTGTATAAATAAATAAATCTTAAAAAAAAAAAAAAAGAAAGAAATAGAGAACAGATTGGTAGTTGTCAGAGGCAGGGATGGGGTGAAGGTGTTCAAAAGACATATATTTCCAGTTATAAGATATTTATGTAATGGATAACGTGGTTATTATAATTACAGTGCTTATTGCATATTTGAAGGTTGCTAAGAGAGTATCTCTTTAAAGTTCTCATCTCAAGGAATAAAAATGTAGCTATGTGAGATAACAGATGTTAATTAAACTTACTGCAGTAATCATTTCACACACTATATACATATATCAAATCATTATGCTAAATGTGCTTAACACAGTATCACATGTCAACAACATCCCTATAAAACTGAAAATTTTAAAACAAAAGGATAGCTTAAAAGGTTTTTTTACAAGGCTTGGATGACTTGAGAGTATTTAAAAACTATTTTATGCTAAATCAGAATTTATACAGTAGAGGAGAAAAAAAAGACACAGATATTTCTTAAAAAGCCCTTAGCCGAGGAAAATAAAAACCTAAACTGCTTTTTGTAGTATGTGTCTAAGAGGCCTTTTACTAAAAAAGTGTCTCCCAAGAAAATGTGAATATTACTGAATGTAATAAGACAAACCAGGCAGGGTTGGCCTGAGAAGTACTGTGAGGTGTGATTTGCAGGGAGTTTCCACAGTTCTCAGCAGGCACAAGTGGGAGAAAGGCTTTCTTGATTATCATGACGGAAAAGGTGAGCTTGTATGAGAAAAGGAAAGAAACACTGCACCATTTGTGATTGAAGCAATTTGACCATCAATCTAGAAGGTGTTTTACCTGGTGAAATTACCATTGGGTGAAGAAATAGGCCTTCGTGTAAGTCTCGGAACCCATTTTGCATAAATGTCCGTATTTTATATAAACTACAAGATAACTCACTGCCAATTCATCTAGAGAAAAGAAGAGGAACAGTAGAGCTGATGATCCTGAGGAAGAAGTGATCCAAAATTTCAAATGACTTTCCATCAGTGGTTCTGAATTAGGGGTGATTTTGCTCCTCTGGAGACTTAGAGCAATGTATTAGGGCATTATTAGTTTTCACAACTGGAGGCATGATGCTGGCTTTCACTGGGTGTAGTTCAGGGATACAGCTAAATATCTTACAATACATAGCACAGCCCTCAACACCATAGCATCATCTGGATCCAAATATCTATAGTGCCAAGTTTGTGAAACCCTGCTTTAAAAAAAAACTGTATGAGGAGGTGATTGTTTATGTACTTCTGATAATTTATGCTTAGGCTAATTGCATTGGGGACCAAGTACTTAAACTTGGGAAATAAATGAATTATATATTTCAAACTGTTCTTCAAATCTGTGTGACAGCAAGTTATCCCATAATATGATTTTGTTGCATTTTTTAAAACATTGTTCATTTTTAAACAATATTTGCTTCCCCCCACCCCCTCAGGTATAGTCCCTGTAGCGTTTCCTTCACCAGTGCACCTGTGCACCATCACCACAGTCCCCTGTGCTCCTCCCTCTGATCCCTCTCCCTCCTCCTTCCCTGAAGGATGTCTCTGATTTATAATATTATTCAGCAATCAAAAAAGATAAGAAAGAGATCCCAGGCCCAAGGATTCCAACTCACATCATGCCATGGATCTGCCATGACTCTTGACTTCTTGAAGGGGGTATTGCTGGGAACTAAGGGTGGAGTTAAGCAGCCCTGCTTGGAGCCAGGTGGGCCTAGGGAGCGTGTGACTTCCTGCCTTCCGCTGCACCTGGGGTCGCAGTTCACACAATGTCGTTACAGGGAGGACTAAACGACCAACACTGCATAGAAAAATTGACTTGAATGTTTGGATTGATGATTCCACATACTCACAAAAAGAGGCGGCACTCTCCGACCGGCAGAGAGGAGGAAACAACAAACCAAAACGGCCCACAAGAACAAACGACGCAGCAAGCGGGACTGTGCGTGGAAAGGAACTATTGCAGCCACCACACCCCGTGAACGGGAGCTGAGGCGAACCCTGCAGGATCCGCCACGGCAGTGAGCGTACGGCTCCGGGCGCCATTAGAGAAGAACAAAGACCCCGGGAGACGTGCACACAGCCTGGGCTGCCGGTAAGCCTGCGCGGGAAAGCGGCGCGCTTGGCGCGCTTGAAAAGCAAGTGCAGACCGGGATCGCGGCTGCCCAGGTCCCCGCGCCTGCGACCTAGGCTTGCGGGGAGACGACCTAGGCTTGCGGGGAGACGCGCGAGGTCCTCACTGAGGTGAAGGTCCCTCCCTGAGTGAGCAGGAACCAGGCGCCCAGGCACGGGAGCGGTGCAAAAGGCGCCATTCCCGCGCCACTGAACTGGGCTACAGCCCGCATCCTGGAACTGAGGGCTTTGAACTGAGACCCGGGGCACCAAAATTCGGGGCGTGGTTTTTCCACGACGGTGGGGCACAAGGCAGACACAGCACCCCAAAGCTGTTGAGGTGTACCCTACCATTCCCGCTCTGTTCTCTGTCCCACGGGGTGGGGGGAGGCGAAAAACAGCCCCCCAAGGACAATAGGAGAGATCTCTGGCGCCACCTAGCGACCAGGAAAAAAAAAAAGTCACTAACACCCTATAAAACAGGACATTTCTTAAGACTGCTTGAAAAGGGCAGAAGGTTTCTGGAGGACCAAGTGGCCAGCCGGGAAGTTATTCCACGCCAGGCCCCTTCCGACCAGCAGTCTGAGCCCACAGAGGGAGCAGGCACCCACGTCCGGGGCAGACCGGGTGCGCAGAAGAGTGTGCCTGAAACCGGAGGCGCAGGGACTGCATCCCGCTTCGCCATTTGAGAACAGGGACATTTCTTCAGTAAAAACTGCCTAAAACCAGCAGAAAGCTCCCCCAGAAGACAGAGATGGCTCCTGGAAGAGCCAGAGGGGAGCGGAGAAGTTCACCCAAGATGTCAGTCAGTCCGAGCAACACAGTGTCCCAACGCATACGACAAATTAGAAAACAGACAGTAGGGAGTAGAAGAACCACACGCAACCTAAAAACTCCTCAGGAAAGAAGCACACCACAAAAAGAAAACCACTCCCCAGATTGCAACGACAGCAACTTGGAAGAACTTCTGAGCCTTCCAGAAAGAGAATTTAAAATTGCCATGATTAAAAAAGTGATAGATCAGAAGAAGGAAATTGAGTCCCTAAAGAGGGAAGTAAGAGAAATGCAGGAGATCAAAGAATTAATGGAGGAACTAAAGAACTCTGGGAAAAGCAATGAAAGCAGAATAGATGAAATGGAAGAACGAATAAGTAATCTTGAAGACACAGAAATAAAAGAACCAAAACAGAAAAGGAAAGAGAAGTACGAAGGAAAAAGAATGAAGAAAGACTTCGGGAACCATGAGGAAAGGAAATATAAGAGTTATAGGAATTCCAGAAGGAGAGGAGAGAGATGTAGGAACAGAGAAAATATTCATGGATATAATTGAAGAGAACTTCCCAAATGAGAAGAGGAGCTGAAAATTGATATACAAGAAGCAAGAAGAACACCAAACTTCCACGACGAAAGGAAAAACACAGCAAGACACATAATAGTAAAGCTCCCAAGAATCCAGGACAAGGAAAAAATAATGAAGCTGACAAGAGGGAAGAAACAGATAACATTCAAAGGAAAACCAATCAGGCTGACATCAGACTTCTCTGAAGAAACACTACGGGCAAGGAGAGAGTGGAGGGACATAGTCAACAGACTCCAAGAAAACAGATGCCAACCAAGAATACTCTATCCCGCAAAGCTCTCCTTCCTCTTTGAAGAAAGAATATGGACCTTCCCAGACAAACAGAAACTCCGGAATTTCATTGCAACTAAACCCCCACTCCAAAAAATACTACAAGGAATCCTAAAGCCAGAACCTCAGAGGGACGAATAACAACGAAAGAAGACCAAAAAAAAAAAAAAGTTATTAAAAGAATAAATAAATAAAATCAAAGGAAAGACAAACATAATGGCAAATACAGATGCTAACATATCAATATTAACTCTAAATGTAAAAGGACTAAACTCTTCAATAAAAAGACACAGAGTTGCAGCCTGGATTAAGAAACAAAACCCAACCTTTTGCTGTCTCCAGGAAACACATTTAGCTACAAAAGATAAAAATAGGCTCAAAGTCAAAGGATGGAAAACAATCCTACAAGCAAATGGGCCAAAAAAGAAAGCAGGAACAGCTATACTTATATCAGATAAAACAGACTTCAAACTCAAAAAAATAAAAAGAGACCCCATGGTCACTACATTATGATTAAGGGGACAATACTTCAAGAAGAAATAACACTCATTAACATATACTCACCAAACGAAAGAGCACCAAAATATATCAGACAACTGTTGTCCTCTCTGAAAACAGACATCAGAGAAAACACATAGTAGTGGGAGACTTCAACACACCACTATCAACAATGGAAGATCACAAGACAAAAAATAAGTAAAGAAACTAAAGCTCTAAATAAGGACCTAGAGCATTTGGGCTTAACAGACATCTATAGAACACTAAACCCAAAAAAACGGAGTACACATTTTTCTCAAGCGCACACATGGATCATTCTCCAGGATCGATCACATACTGGGGGCACAAGACAAACATCAACAGATACACCAAGATTGAAATCATACCAACCATCTTTTCTGACCACGAAGGCATCAAACTAGAAATAAATCCTAAAAGAAGGCAAGGAACTCTCCTACCTCATGGAGATTAAAAGCCACACTACTGGAAGACCACTGGACTAACGAGGAGATCAAAGAAGAAATTAAAAAATTCTTTGAATTGAATGACAAGGAGGACACCAATATCCTAAATGTATGGGATGCAGCAAAAGCAGTAATAAGAGGAAAATATATAGCAATAGAAGCTCACATCAAAAAACAAGAAAGAACTCAAAGAAACAACCTAATCTCGAAGCTCAAAGATCTAGAAAAAGAACAACAAAAAAACCCCAGAACCAGTAGAAGAAAAGAAATAATAAAAACCAAAGCAGAAATAAATGAAATTGAAACTAAAAAAACAATCCAAAAGATCAATGAAACCAAGAGCTGGTTCTTTGAAAAAATCAATAAAATAGACAAACCCCTAGCCAGGCTCACAAAGGAAAAAAGGGAGAAAGCACAAATACACAGAATCATAAATGAAAGAGGAGAAATCACAACGGACACAGCAGAAATCAAAAGAATAATCAGTAACTACTATGAACAGTTATATGGAAACAAGTTCAACAATCTAGAGGAGATGGACAAATTCCTACAACTCTACAATCACCCAAAGCTAGATAAAGAAGAAATAGAACACCTAAACAGACCAATTACAAGCAGCGAAATTGAAATGGTAATAAAAACCTCCCCAAAAACAAAAGCCCAGGACCTGATGGATTTACAAATGAATTCTACCAAACATTCAGAGACGAATTAGTGCCTATCCTTCACAAACTCTTCCAAAAAATTGAGAAGGAAGGGCCAATACCAAACACGTTCTATGAAGCCAATATTACACTAATACCAAAACCGAATAAGGACAACACAAAAAAAGGAAAACTATAGGCCAATCTCCCTAATGAACACTGATGCAAAAATCCTCAATAAAATTTTAGCTATCAGAATCCAACAATGTATCCATAAGATAATTCACCACGACCAAGTTGGATTCATTCCAGGGGCACAAGGATGGTTTAACATCCGAAAATCAATCAACGTTATCCAACACATCAACAAAAAGAAATATAAAAACCATATGATAATATCAATAGATGCTGAGAAAGCTTTCGACAAAGTGCAACACCCATTCATGATAAAAGCCCTTGAAATTCTTGGGATACAAGGAACATACCTCAACATCATAAAGGCCATCTATGACAAGCCAACAGCCAGTATCATTCTCAATGGTGAAAAGCTGAAAGCAATTCCATTAAGATCTGGAACAAGACAAGGATGTCCACTCTCACCACTGCTTTTCAATATAATACTGGAAGTCCTAGCCAGGCAATAAGACAAGAGAAAGACATCCAAGGAATCCAAATAGGAAAGAAGAAGTCAAACTATCACTATTTGCAGATGATATGATAATATACATAGAGAACCCCAAAATCTCCACAGAAAACTAATTCAACTCATCAATCAATTCAGTAAAGTGGCAGGATACAAAATCAACACGCAAAAGTCAGTAGCCTTCCTATACACAAACAATAAATCTGAAGAAGAAGAAATCAAAAAAACCACCCTTTTATTATCGAAACAAAAAAATCAAATATTTGGGAATAAATCTAACAAAAGAGGTAAAGGACCTATACAAAGAAAACTATAAAACACTGTTAAAAGAAATAGAAGAAGACACAAAGAAATGGAAAGACATCCCCTGCTCATGGATTGGAAGAATATAAACATTATTAAAATGGCCATCCTACCAAAAGCAATATACAGATTCAATGATGCTATTCCAATCAAAATCTCAATGTCATTCTTCAAAAAGAAATAGAACAATTATTGATGAAATTCATATGGAATCACCAAAAACCCGAATAGCCAAAGCTCTCCTGAAAAAAAAAGAAGGAATGGAGGCATCACACTCCAGACTTCAAACTATACTACCAAAGCCATAATCATCAAAACTGCATGGTATTGGAACAAGAACAGACATACAGACCAATGGATCGAATAGAAAATCCAGAAATAAACCCACAGATTTATGGTCAACTAATCTTTGACAAAGGAGCAAAGACTATGCATTGGAGCAAAGAAAATTTGTTCAATAAATGGTGCTGGGAAAACTGGGTCGCTACATGCAAAAGAATGAAGCTTGACCACTACCTCACACCATACACAAAAATCAACTCAAAATGGATTAAAGAACTAGACATAAGACCTGAAACCATAAAATACATAGAAGGAAATATAGGCGAAACACTACGGGATTGCACATCAAAGACATCTTTACAGACACATCACCCAAAGCAGTGATAGTGAAGAGAAAGATAAAACAGCTGGGACTACATCAAATTAAAGAGCTTCTGCACAGCAAAAGAGACAATAACAAAAACAAAGAGAAACCCCACCAACTGGGAGAACATTTTTGCACCCAACACTAATGATAAAGGACTGATCACAAAAATCTGCAAAGAGCTGATGAGACTCAGCAACAACAAAGAAAATAATCCAGTCAAAAAATGGGCAGAAGAGCTAAAAAGAAACTTCTCTGAAGAGGAAATGCAAATGGCCAACAGACATATGAAAAAATGTTCAACATCACTTGTAATCAGGGAAATGCAAATCAAAACTACCATGAGATACCATCTCACACCAGTGAGAATGGCACATATTAAAAAAACTAGCAACAACAAATGTTGGCGAGGATGTGGAGAAAAAGGAACTCTTGTGCACTGTTGGTGGGAGTGCAAACTGGTCCAACCACTATGGAGAGCTGTGTGGAGATTTCTGGACCTACTAAACATAGAGCTTCCATATGATTCAGCAATTCCACTCCTAGGTATTTACCCAAAGGACACAGAAACATCAATTCCAAAGAGCACCTGCACTCCTATGTTTATAGCAGCACTGTTTACAATAGCTAAGCTTTGGAAACAACCCAAATGCCCAATAATAGATGACTGGATCAAGAAGATGTGGTACATATATACCATGGAATATTACTCAGCATTCAAAAAAGATAAACACATGCAATTTGCAGCAACATGGATGGCACTGGAAGGGATCATGCTCAGCGAAATAAGCCAAAAAGAAAAAGAAAAATACCGGATGGTCTCACTCATAGCAGGATCTCTAGAAAATTAAATAAGGGACCAGGAAAATGAATATAAGAAAGTGAAAATCAAAATCAACAAAAACTATGAACCAGAGACACTTTTTGGGGGGTGGGGGCGGGAGGGGAAGGATTGGGGTCAGAATGGGGCGTTTGCAATTGTATGGGGGAATATAAAAATAAAATTTAATATTTAAAAAAAAAAAATAAAAAAAAAAAAAATAAAAGAAACATCAGAAGAATTAATTTACTAAATTAAACTTAATTCATATCTTAGTAATGTTTAAAATTCTCCCTTTGATTATAGTAGTAATTTAAGGGTCCCTTGAAATTAATACTAATAGGATTCCCCAAAATTGTATGTAGTGAATGACTCTGTATTAGGAAAGTTGTACAGAAGTAAAATACAACTTTATGAAAAAAAAAAAAAAAAAAAAGATAAACTCATGCCATTCACGGCAACGTGGATGGAGCTAGAAGGAATTATGCTCAGTGAAATAAGCAGGAAGGAAAAAAAAATATCAGATGGTTTCACTTATAGCAGGAATATAGGGGAACCAAATAAGACATCAGTGTAAAAAATAATAACAGTACAAAACACAACAAAGCAAAAACAGACAATTATAAAACCTACTGATATTTTTGCACTGAGTGTCTTACCTTTTCCTAAGGCCCTAGAGAGACTGGGTAAATTACTATAGAAGCTTGAAATTAATAACATGTATTAATTGACTTCCAGGATCTTGGTTTGTGCTTTTCCTCCTTTTTTTCTAAGTATGGTGCTAGGATATAATTCTTTTCTGGCATACTTACTCAACCTCACTTCTTTGACTGGTAATTTTCACTTCAAAAACATCAGAGTTTTCCCACTCGTCTAAAACTAGAAAATTTGTAACCTGTGTTTCAGAGACTTTGAAATATAAACTCCATCCTGCTGTAAGAGCAACATGAAAATGGATTGATCACAGTTTGAAAAATGGTCTAAACTGACATAATCTCTACCCAGAAATACATTTGATTCAGCTATCCCACTGATATTATAAGTTATTAAAAAAAAGAAGTGTTTCTGACTGTGGAGTAAGAATGTATCTCATTCCCCACTTCCTTCCATTTCTGAAGACTTCTCAGAAATGTAAATGCAGAGAGGGAGCCTAATAAATGTGCTCCCTTGGTGAGAGAGAAGGAAAAGTTCAGCAGTAAATAACTCAGTGAGTTCATTGTAAATTCTTAAAACCTCTCTTCCAGCAGCATATTCTTTCAAATGTAAACTCAAAGCAAAAAAAAAATCAAAACAAAAAAGCTCATCTCAGGTTTGTCTTTTATGACAACAGTGTGGGAGGATTAATAAATGTTATGAGATTTCCTGCAGAATAAAGGTACTTTTCAAAGTGAATAAAAGTAATTTTAGTAGATACAGATACCATTTTCATCAATATAAATTTTGAATTTCTCCTAAGGTGAGTAAACAAGAAAGGAGGAGACAACCCACGTTAGTAGATAGTTGTTTTCCTATAGTACACCCCAAGGTGAATAGCAGTTCATGGTTTTAGTTTTCAGTATGGGGTACAGTATACCTTATCCAGCTCCAGTGTCATTTCTGCTGTCTTCTGCCTTCTAACCAAGTTGATGCTTGAAAAATAAATATTAAATAAATTTAATATTTTTAATTTGTAGTTGGAAAAGCTTTAATCTGCATATATTCTATACATAAGTTTTTGAGGTGTATAACATAGAGAAGTTTGCCGAAGTTCTGGTCCACATAATAGTTATCTCTGTGCCCTGGGATCCTTGCATCAATGTTCCTGTCTCCACTGATCTTCTGTTCTCCTGATATAGCCTACTTGTTGATTTATGTGCTTTAGGTCTGTGGTCTCAGATGAAGACCCTTAGAGCTCTTCACAATTTAGTGTCATTACAACCCACCTAGTTGTCAAAAAGTACAAATTTCTAGTTATAAGATAAATGAGTACTGGAATGTAATGTACAACATAATAACTATAGTTAATACTACTGTATAGTGTATTTGTAAGTTGTTGAGATAGTAAATCATAAGAGTTCTCATTTCAAGGAAAAATTGTTTTCTTTTTCTTTTTTTTCCCCAGAAAGATGGATGTTAACTAAACTTACTATGATTGTTGTTTCACAATACATGTTAGTCAAGTCACTACGCTGTGTACCTTAAACTTACACAGTTCTGTATGTTAATTGTATCTTGATAACACTGAGAAGAAATTCACCTGAGATTCTTCCTGGCAACATAGGATTTTTTCTTGCCCATTTGGGATGCCCCTGCAGGTTTCTTGTAATTGTCTCCATCCTCCCTTTCACAATATTTACTAACATGTACCATTAAAATTTATGTAGTTTCGGGTCTCCTCAGTGGCACAGCAGATTGAGCACAACACTGTGAAGCTGTCCGCAGCCTCTATAGTGCAGGTTCGATTCCCGGCCAGGGAGCTACCCACATGGCACGGCAGACCTCTCCTGACTCGCCCACTGCTCCCCTCAGCAGTGTATTTCAGTCAGTCTGCCTGTTCTGTTCCCTACTCTGTCTCTGGTGAGTCCTCTCACCCTCCACACCTCTGGCCTGTACCCCAGTTCTTGTATGCATAAATAAATAAATCTTTAAAAAAAATAAAAAATAAAAAAGTGCCTTTCTTTTGTAATGGTTTAATGGAAAGATAGTGTGTTCAAAAAAACAGTGCACACACACAAACATTCCATCTGTTTTTCCTAATCCCCAGAGCTTGAGAACATAGTAGATTACATGAAAAAGGAAACTAGAGGTTGCCTTTGGAATGAATGCTGTTAATCAGATGAACTTGAGATCAGAAGATTATCCCAGATTATCTGGTTGGGTCTGAAATAATCATAAAATTCCTTAAAAATGAATGAGGAAGTCAGACGACTGTTTTCCAATTCAGAGAATGATGTGATGACAAAAGCAGAAGTCAGAATGTTGCAGTTGCTGATTTGAAAATGACAGGAGAGAACAGGAATCAAGGAATGCAATGGGCCTCTAGAAGTTGAATAAGGAAGGGAAAGAGAATCTCCCCTAGAGACTCCAAAAGGAATGCAATTTGGCTGACATGTTGACTTTAGTTCAGTAAGATGCACTTCTGATTTATGTGTTGTTTGAAGCCACTAATTTGTGGCAATTTGTTACAGCAGCAATAGGTAACCAGTGCATCTGGGGAAGAATAGAAAGTTCAAGAGCCAAGAGTGAAGAGAATATTAGTACTCTTCACATACCTACACCCTTTGATAATATCCCAGACGAAGAACTGGCTTTTTCATTTCACTTGATCCTATAGGTCTTTGAAAGAGTGGTATAGGGTGTTTTCCAGTTATGCTCATAGATCATTTGATGTGTTTTGCCAGGTTGGAGTTCAGAAACCCACCAATAATGATGCCAATGGACATTTTGACTGCTCTTGAGAGTTTACTAGGTCTCTCATGAAAACTGTTGGGAAATGGAGCTTGTTAATTAGGGAGAATAAAGTGCTACACATCTCCATCCCCACCTAGTGACTCCACTTCAAGTGACACTAGCAACACAAGAGAAACATCTTGACATCACAAGGAAGTCAGGTAAGTAACTTGATTATAGTGTTGTGACTCAGTTTTATCAACTGCTTAAGACTTCAAATCCAACAGGTTTTAAAAGTGAAAGGAACATGAATACCAATGTAATATGCTTCTCATTTCTTTTTGATAAAAAGGTTTTGTAAAATAGGTAGGTTTTATCTAATTGCAAAAAAATGAAATTAATACCTCATATTAGCTTTTCTAAAATAAGTTTAATGTTCAATCATACTTCACAGTATCTTACCTGATAGATTTTAGACAAATGGAAATGTAAAAGAAAGTATAAGAACATTGATTTTTCCTGACTGTTGATTTGTATGAAAAACATGCCAGTGAATGTTCCGGACTGGCAGATTTAGGGACTGCAGCTTTTATTTCGTCTTTGACTACACAGAAAAGACAATCTCATCTCAGCAACTTTTGATTCTGTTTCTGAACCAGGAGCCTGCTGTAGATTGATCCTAAATCCTTGCCTCAGAGCCATGCTCTCAAGTAGTCTTCCTTTGGGATTACAGGAACTAACAAATGGTTATTTTCACAAGCTGCCAGTCTGCAACAGGATCATAATGGAAAAAGTGACTCTAAAGCTGTCTCCTCGTATCCCACAGTATGAGACCCTGGCTCCATACAGTGCCCACCCAGACTAACTTAAGCAATTTACTGGACAGAGAGTAGAGTTTTTCACACAAAATCAAAGGAAGAGCTGCAGAAACTCATGCAACTCCTGAGAATTTCAACAATTGGAACCATAAACCTGACTTCATCAATGCACTTGATTGATGATTCACAACTCAGTGAATGATTCACAACTCAGGACTAAGAGGATGAAAAAAACCCTCTTCCCTATTGGCTCTATTTTAGAACGTCCCGGATCCCCTCCCCTCTCATTTAGGGCACATGTTTAGCCTGGATCAATCATAGGTCCAGAGAGATTGGAGGCTAAGATTGTCTCAGACTGTGTCATGTGACCACCCCATGATCAGGATGTTCTGGGTATTTTACAAAAATAAATGGAGGGCAAGTTTGTTGATTAGACTTTAGGATTCTCCCAATGAAGTGACTACAATGGCTACGTAAATACATGACGAAAACCATGTTACATGTGTTGCTAAGATGTCAAGAAAGTGTAGAAACTACAGAAACCAAAAACAAACTAAAAGAAGGAATCCTGAAGAGTGTTTTGTCTGAGAATTTTCCCAAGCCTTGTGATCTAGAGCGTCAAGGTTTGTCTTCAAATAATTGCAAAAAGTGTAGGAAACAGGGATTGCAGGAATCTAGGCTGGCAGCATGAAAGCTGTTATCATCCTCAAAAGGATGAGGAGGAGAAAATATTATCAGATTCTGAGATGAGAGAGAATCATAGAACATAATCCAGCTTGAGAGAAGCAAGGATCTTTTTTTTTTTTTTAGAGATTTATTTATCATGCATACAAGACCTGAGGTATAGGCCAGAGGTGTGGGGGAAGGGGAAAGGTTTCACCAGAAACAGAGTGGGAAAAAGAACAGGCGGAGCTACTGAAATACACTGCTGAGGGGAGCGGAGGGCAAGACAGGAGAGGGTCTGCTGTGTCACATGGGTCCCTCACTGGCCAGGGATCGAACTCATGCTGCAGTGGCTGCGGATGGCTTCATGGTGCTGTGGGCCTATGTGCTCATGCCACCAGGGAGGCCCAGAAGCAAGAATCTTAATTGCAGAACACAGCCCTTGGAAGAAAGAATCCAAGTGAAGGATTAGCTCAACCTCTCTCCTTCTCTGATCTCCTGCTCGATTTTGGTCAAATCTTACTGCAGCCAGAGGCATGAGAACCCTGTTGAAGTAATCCATACGGATTAATCACCTAGGCCAGAATAAAAGGTGGATCTGTAGAAGTAAAGAGAAGACATTTACCACACTTACATACTAAATGGTCTGTGTCTTTTACCTCACTGCCCCCACCTTCACAACTGCCAGAATGAGCTTTCAAAAAAAAATTCATTTCCTAAAACCCATCAGGTCTTCCCATGTCATTTAAGAGTTCCATCATGAATAATCTTCCATACCTTGTTCTCTCAACATAATTTGGACTCTACCCATCTCCTCAATTCATCTAGCTAGCTTCACTTTTTCCCTTACTGTCTTTACAGCTTTGTCTACCTTTTAGAAATCTCTTCCTTGAATTATGTGTCTAGGTTCTTTATAGTCAATTCTCACCATAAATGTCATCTCCTCAGAGAAATCTTCCATAACCACCCAATTACAATCCTTGGTTATTTCCTAAATAACATTATATAATGCACGGTTAGGTTGTTTACCTATTCGTCTATTTGCTTATGGTCCCCGCCTCGCCTACTAAATCATAAAATCCATTAAGAGGACTTTCTCGCCTCATTTACCATTTTATCACTAGTCGAAAGCATGGTACTGAGCACAAATTAAGTGCTCAGAAGTTATTTGTTGAATGGTTGAATAGTTCCTCGTCAAAAGAATTGTCTTCAGCATCTTATGTGTCAGCTACTTACTAATGTGACAGACTTCCAATAGATGCTCTGTCAACATGGTGGTACTGATATTAAGTAGTCATCTGTTTAAAGCTGACTGAGACTCTCTAAAGATCTTAGCACTGTAGATATCCTCAAAGACAGGAAAAATATACTACAGTTCAACAGGGAGTTGAAGAGGAGACTGTCTGAACAAACAATACCTCTGCTTGGGTTTTAAAGAATAAGTAGAAACATAAACTAAGGTACAGTAATATTCAGTGAACTTCCTAAGAATAGAAGAGACAAAAGAATATTTGCAGATTTGGAATATCTGCTGTTGAGAACATGCAAATTGTGTATTTTTTTATTATTCTAAAAACCTAGCTCCACACAAAACACTATCCCAGTGTCAACAAAGGGCTCTTTCTGTCCCAAACAAGCCTGTGTATGTAGCAAACCAATCCTACAGGTGAGGCAGTAAAAGACAGAATGTAAGAGTTTTAAACTTAGAGTTATGACTTAAGAAGTCAAAATGAGAAGTCTAAAATGAGAGAAGTAGTGAAGTAAGAATTGATGGGTTTTAATGACTGATGGTGAGATATAAGGAAGAAGGAGTAGTGTAAGTTATTTGCAAAGTTTTGACCCTGGTTGAACACAACAATAGTTGTACTCACCATTGAAGAAGTCTCCGGGGGATTGGAATGGATGATGACACTTATGGTTAAGTTCAGCTGAGGTGAGTAGGATATCGAAATGCAGTTCCACTAAGTGGTTTGAGTTTTGACTGAAATTCAGAAGTGTTGAAAGCTGGGGATGTGGACTTGGAAGCCATTTGTATAGGGTAAGATCCTGCCAATATTAAAATTATGATCTGAGGACAGATTCTAACTTCCGAGAAGCCACAGATACTGTAGACACTCAAGAAAATTATTCTTTATGTTTTGTTCTCTCAAGAGAGAGAAGAATAGGCAGAGTATAGTCCACAATGAGTACTGTTCCTTAGAAATCACAATAAATACAACTGTCAGTGTATATAATATGGAAAAACAGGCCTATTCTTATTTGTGTTTGTGTTCCCTATGCCTTGCACACAGTAGCGACTCCCCCAATGCTTGTTGAGTACATTAAAATGTAAACTAGCTTTTAAAATAGGGCCTCCCCTGGTGGCACAGTGGTTGAGCGCTGGGCTGAGAAGCTGCCCATAGCCTCTGTAGCGCCTGCTCTATCCCCAGCCACCAGCGAGGGTCCCACATGGTGCGCAGGCCTCTCCTGCCACGCCCACAGCCCCCCTCAGCAGTGTATTTCATCAGTCTGCCTGTTCTGTTCCCTGCTCTGGCTCTGGTAAATTTTCTTACCCTCCTGCACTTCTTACTATATCCAGTGCTTATATAAATAAATAAATAAATCTAAAAAAAAAAAAGATAATAAATATACATAAACTCTAAGCATTGGGAAAGGTTTACAATGCTCAGTTTTTACCCTAAGTAACTTTTGTTGAGAGTAGAGTAAAACATCCACAGAAATTAGAAAAATTCTGTTTGTTGTTTCTGGGTTTTGTTTTTTAATGAAAGGAATGAAAGAGATCAAACTTCTTCCTTCCTTTTGCACCTTACTTAATCATAAGTAACAGGTGTTGCCCCCCCCAAAAAAAAATCAGCCTTGAATCATTGTTATCACTAATCTTC